>NW_023265587.1:1036307-1062330 GCF_013103735.1 Etheostoma cragini
GGCATAGGCCGCCGACAAGGGTTCTCCAGGCACTCCGGTCCTGTGCAATTTTCTCTAGTTGGCCCCAAGAGTGGCCTGGGGGGTGCTGTTGCACCAAATGCATGCTTTTGTGGGAATTATTGGGACTTTTTAAATTATACAGTGTGTTCTAGACCTGCTCTACCTCTAAAGTGTCTGGAGGTTCCATCTGTTGTGATTTGACTTTAAATAAAATGAATTTTATTGAACTGTATATCTGGTAAACCAGTCTATCATCACTGCACTGGCCCTTGGATAATGACAGCTAGTAACACTGGGGATCAAGGAAAGGCACATACTGTACTAGAGCTGAATGCCATCTTCGTTCGTCATTCAGCCCAAATCATATGTGCCCTAAGACTTTACTTAGAAAGATCTGAGAGTTAGGAGATGTGACACACCTATTGCAAATTTGGTATGAATAATGCAACTCAAGTATTAGAGTATGCGACCACTGTCCCTTTCCCCTCAGGTCGCAGTCTAGCCTCTGGGGATTATCACAATCACACCTGTGGGGACTTTTGGAGACATTAGCAAACAGTGTGGAGGCACACAGTGGCTAAAATCAAATTCCTGTCCACTGCTCAAAGCTGAGGCCATTTTTCTGGACGACAAGTTAGCATAGGTGCTAACTTCCCAGCAATGACATGACAGTGTATCTTTGCTGAACAATGTACACTCTCTCTGAGCAAAGAGCAGCATCCAGGCTCATGAAAACCAATGCACTGTGTTGTGCACAGGACTCTGAATGAGTGAATTAGGACACTAGAAAGCAGAGCATGTACACTTGTAACTCGTTTAGGTTAACAACAAAGCTTGAGCCAGAAAGGACTGTAACTGTATCCATTGAGCTTCATTAATCAACTACAACTCCCTTATTCCACATGAGATCCTGGAGAGACTGATTCAACTTTACACAGTGTTTGTGACTATTAGTTTCGGTACCAAAGTTAGAATGATTGACACATTCCTTGATCATGCACACACGCACCACTCTGCTCCGTGTTTTCCACACATAGACTACTTTGTGGCATGGCGCCACACAATCAACACCGGCCGCCACACATCGCGTTTGGTTTTTTTAACGCCATTTAAAACACACATTTATCAGCTGCATTTCCTTTCCCTGCCCTCCTCCGTCTCTCTGTCACTCTACACACACATACACAGCCCTCCCCCATGAGCACACAGCGCCTGTGTTGCCAACTTAGCAACTTTGTCGCCAGATTTAGCAACTTTTCGTAACTTTTTTTTGTAACAAAGCGACTAGCAACAAATCTGGCGACTTTCTGCAGAAAAGACGATGCTTTCTGTAAAAAAAGAAATAAAGTTGCCAGTATTGTCCAGCGAGCATGCAAGGTATTTCTGTCCCTGAATCTGTGATGTGAGGAGCAGACTCATAGTGTACGTAGACAGGCAGGTAGAAAGGGGAGAAGGGACAGGGTGGGGGCAGTGTAGCGAGGAGAGACAGAGGGACGCCATGGGAGGAAGACACAGCTGAGCCGGCCTACTTTGGGAATTCTTTATTGATCTTTTTCACTCCCTTTGCAGAATTTCTTTTTTTACTTCAAAAGATAGCCTTCCTAAGTAATCATTATAAAGTCAAATAAATTCCTGTATTGAATTTGTGATTATTTGGCTGAAGATTTCCATTTCTTTCTATCTAACCACTAAGCTTTATGCAAATGATTGCGTAAGGACGCCAGCGTATGATGCTTTCTAATCCGTGGAAACACTGCTGCTCCAATAATAATAAGTATCCACCCTTCCTAAGATTAATGGCTAATGAAAAAGACAAAAAGAGTCTAAATTTGCCATTGGAAACCCTTTAAGAAGAGCTAAGGGCACGGCTCTGGGCTTTAAATACTGGGCCTTTGGGAGGCCTGGGTGTTTGTCTCTGTCTGTTTCTGATGTTAAGTTTATTACGTGGTATCTCCATGAAAAATGCAGGTAAAGGAGCAGTCCCCACCACCGCCACCCCCCCCCCTTCCCTTGATTCATCCCAGAGTTTGAAGCAAGAAGCTAATAAAAGTGGATCAGGGTGTTGCATATTGATTGGATTGTAAATATGTCCTTGTAGTTGAATGTATGTGATGAATATGTACTGTGTGTATAGTGTGGACCCACCGTTACTGTATCAGCTAATGGGGATCCTTTTAATAAACAATAATAATGAAAATGTTTGATACACAAATATTAATGATCAGGACATTTGCCAATTGTGAACCTGTGAAAAACCTTTTTTTCTGTTTTTATTTAGAAAAAAACGCTGAGCTCTCAGGGTGGTCTAACGTAAACTAGTTTAAATTAGAGTCAAAGACTGGGGAATATAATAATGGTAATATGAAAACCAACTGGGAGTGTTACATCAAGAGCACTGTGATCCAGCATCTCATTCAGAAACACCTGGTCCTGTATTCTGATCAAACCTTTTCCTTTTGTTGACTACATGTACACTTCCCCTTTCAAGCCGCTCGTTCAAAGAACAAACTGAAAAAGTGGTCCGCGTTATTTACGGTTGTGCCGAGGCTCCACTCAGAGCTTTGGAAGAGGCCTGAAGTTTATACTCGTGTGTTGGTGTGTGGGTCGAATCGGCATGTGTGTGTGTGTGTGGGGAGTGGCTGATAGAGCGAGTACCAACTCTCGAGTCATAGCGAGAGAAACAAAATGTCTCTCCTGTTTCTGACCACGGCGGGACATCTGCAGCAGGACAAGTTAACCCTCTTCATGAACCAGGAAATGAGTTGGGGGGAAATGCATCGCCGCAATGAGGGGTTTTATTTTCCGAGAGGGGAACGTCTGGCTCCTCCGGCTTGGTCCGGGTCGCCACATACCTACGTAGGTAGCCAAGGCGTAGACGTTACGCTGAAGTAGAAATGCCCCTTATACAGCAACAGAAATGGCACACCCCCAGGGCCTTCGTTTGCTTATCCTTTCTGAAAGCTGCAACAGTCGATTGTAGTCATTCAACTTCTACGTCTATTATTATTACTATTATGTCTATTGTAAAAACTTGGTTCACTGGAAATCACTTGCCCCACCCGTCAAATGTTTTATCCAGGAAACACCTACAGTACGGTCCCAGTAAAACTGTTCTGAGTCAACCCAAGAGCTCAGACACAATGGGTGGTTTTTAGGTGGACTGGAAGTGGTTTCTTCAGCATGTCTGGTGGCTGGTAACAACAGTTATGAAGCAA
Organism: Etheostoma cragini; assembly: GCF_013103735.1. Taxonomy (NCBI): domain Eukaryota; kingdom Metazoa; phylum Chordata; class Actinopteri; order Perciformes; family Percidae; genus Etheostoma; species Etheostoma cragini. Next base: position 1,039,523 of record NW_023265587.1, read on the forward strand.
AGCAAGTTTCCTCCCATTCATAAAACCATTTATGGATAGCAGAGAAGACTCAGGTCTCATAGTTATTAAACCAAACTGCCAAGGAAGAGACCATTGTGGAGGGATGTTTTGTTCTTGTCACTGTCACATTTGACATTTGTTACTTGTTCTTTCACATTTAAAACGCTGAACAAAAAAGGTGAAACCCCTTTCAATATTACATATTATATAACAGATCATTCATTCAATCTCTGAGGAACATGTGGGCATGTACTACGTTTTTATACGCATGTTCCAAATAATTCAAAAAGGCAAATACCACCACACTAAGCAGTGTTAGAGTAGTCTATGGAGAGTGCAGCTGTGACTGCAATGTTTTGTCTCTAAATTTCCAATTTATGTAATGCGTACACAGTTGGTGTGAAAGATGAGTACGGTCATTTTAAAGAAGTCAACCTTTATTTCATATGGGGGGCTGCTAATCTGGATACAAAACACTAATCCACAATCGGTTTGGAGGAATGGTTTAAGCACCAGAGTAGAGGGTTTGTTGTTGAATCTCTAGATTTAAGTGAACACCCATTCGACATGATTAAATTCTCTCTCCCAATACAGCATCTACAACCATTTCTGCTAGGGTTTTACACATTATGCACAGCTTTGAAACCAGCAGAGTATCTGCAGTTCAGGTGGGCAGTGATAGGTTGCCCTCCCCCCTAAGCTATGCTCTGGGGGCCTGAGGAGGGTGGACACAGAAGGTGATTGGCTTGGGCACTCATAAAAGGGCTCGATGCGCCCACGCTCCTTTATCAAATAACAAATCCTGCTCAGCAGAGGAGCCTGGTCCAAGGCCCACACAAGAAAGCAAACTTAATTAAAACCGCCAAACCACAGCCAGTGGCCTGAGTGCCCCCGCTGGGAAGATTACACCGCACTGATGCACTGGCCTTGGCTTTTCAATAACTTCATGAGCAACACAGCATTTGTTATAGCTCCTAATGGTGTGACAGTCTGGAGGCTGCTGCCTTACTGACAGGTGAATATTGGATGCGCGAGGGACTGAATTTGAGGGGGTTGTTTTGAGGCTTTTGGGGTTTTGCTGCAGCCACTGATCTGGACGAACTGACACTGTGACATCATACATAGGTTTTTGTGAGGACCTGTGTGTGCTGTCTAAAACCTTCTGCACATCGAACGACCAAAAACCCTGGTTCACAGCAAGACTCAGGCAACATGGACAGTCCAAAGAAGAGGCCTTCAAAAGTGGGGACAAAGTCCTGTATAACCAGGCCAGGAACTCACTGACCAAAGAGATCAAAACAACGTTGAGCTTAACACGCTCAAAGCTGTGGAGATGATCGTGGACTCCAGGAGGAGCCCCCCCAACTCTCACCCCCGTCACCATAATCCACAGCCCTGTGTCTGCCATGGAATCCTTCAGGTTTCTGGGACCCACTATATCCCAGGACCCTAAGTGGGAGTCCAACACTGCCACCATCATCAAGAAGGCCCAGCAGAGGCTGCAGTTCAGGACCTTATCCTGCCTAAGGAGCTGCTGGTCCACTTCTACAGTCAGTCCTCTGCACATCCATCCCTGTCTGGTTTGGATCTGCCCCCAGAAAGGACCGGAGCAGACTACAACGGACAGTTAGGACTCCAGAAAAGATCATTGGTGCCAACCTGCCCACTATTCATGACTTCTACTCTTCCAGAGTCAGGAAACGGGCCCCTGACCCAACCTGTTCCAGCTTCTCCCCTCTGGTAGGCGCTACAGAGCCCTGCGCGCCAAAACCAACAGACTCAGGATCAGTTTCTACCCACAAGCCATCACTCTGATGAACAGCTGACTTCTTACCCACAGTGTCAGGTTCAGTTCCTGTTCAATAACCCAGTAACACGGTCTCTAATCAGTCCTTGTACTGGTTCCACTTATTATTTAGTCATCATTCTCTATTTCAGAGCTGTTCATACTGGTCATATTGTAATATAATACTTATATAATAACATAATACTATTTATTCTAGCATCCTTTGCACTATGCGCCACAATTTAAATACTAATAACATCATCATTTATAAGTTAGTCCTGCATACAAATAAAGCTGATTCTGATTTATTGTGTCACAATGTGGCCTCTGTGAATTGATTTAAGGGCTGTAACTGGGATTAAAGGCTAACTACTACTAAAGGGCTTTTATAGTTTTATGTTGTTTCTGTTGACTTTTTATGAAGTGTATTTGACAATGCTAAAATCACTCTTTAATCACATGGAGCAAACACAATTTCGCGGCTGTTTTTATGTTTAAAAAAAGGATCTTACTTTTTAACAGAAAAGGAATCCTTGGAAATCCTCTCCATAACGTTGTCAGACACTTAGATTATTAATCAGAGCCTTCATTGGCTAAACGAGCCCTTTTGTGAAGGTATAGATACAATCGGACATTTGCCCCATTAACTTATGTCATAGGTGGTTTCGCAGCGCATAGGAAAGTAAGGTCCAGGTTCAAAAAAGGTTGTGACCCTTTAAGGACTATTACACCATACTTTCCTTCACAAGCATTTTAGCATATATCCTCCATTGGTACCAGCTGAGACTAACTGTGAAGAAAACCAGACACTGTTTCAGCTCTTTGAAAAGCATGTAAAGATTTGAATAAAAAACATATGTATCTAAAAAAGGTGTGAATGCAACACCATGGAACTGGTGAACAAACTAATATACCATCAGCAATAATGACGCAGACTCCACCCAGAAACCATAAACTTAAAAAATAAAAACCTTCCCACTCAACACAGTATGAACCTCTTCGCTTTAACCAACCAAGTGCTTGCGTTGTGGGGAAACAGGTTCAATTCCAGAACAGATGCAATCCCACAGCTTCCAGTACGTGACATTTTGTAAGGGTGGCAAACAGACAAGCTGCAGCGAGTCCCGACCCTGCACCCCTGCTAGCAGATGCCCATCTTCGTGTAACTGCCACCACTTACCAGCAACATGCTGGGAAAATACACAAGTGGCTGGTAGATTTGTTACACTCACCGGCCAAAACAACAATTCACTAGCCATTCGGCTGCTGGACAAATGGTTCATTTGGAAGAAAACAGTAAGGCATATGAAAGCTACTGTGTGGACACGAGACTTCACCATTCAGATTTTAAAAGTGAAAGCTAGATGAACATATGGACGTACTGTACTGCAATTTTATGCTTGCACCTAGTTTACCAACAACAACATTTAAACACATATCGTAGGAAATAATTAGCCTAATTATGTAAAGAAGGAATCTAGTCCTCTGGCCCAGGACTTGGCCTAGTTAATCAGGTTCATTAACATAACTGTGCATCTTACAGTAAAGGTTCCACAAATGCTCTATGTTCTATGGGCGTATTTGACCATGAAGGCTTTTCTAAGGTTACCTTGGACTGACTGCCTGTACAGTATGGACCTCGTTAGGTGCTTGGCAGTGGCATTTAAGATCTCCATTAGAATGTGGTCTTAAGCCCAGAATAACATATATTCAGGATAGTGTCCCTAGTCAGTTCAGTGTTTTCCTTCCATCACAGTGCAAACAACCCAAACAAAAACGAGCTATTACGCAGGTCAGTAACACATTCTGTCCTCCCACAAGTAGACTCAGCATTCAAAGTGTGTGTGTCCCAGAGCAGTGTGCAGGGAACCAGCTGTGGAATGGAAACTCCATTTGGCTGGCAAATGAGCTGGTTGTTCTTGTGACCCGGGCTGGCTAGCATCCCCTCAGCAACATGGGGGAAAGTCTGGGATGACCCTTCACTTCCACATGCAGTAAGCAGAGGGTGGAAAACATGGAAATACAAACTCTGAGTGGGGTTCAGCACAGGAACACTAGTGGCTGTAGGCTATTGGAGGGAAAACGGCCTTCACGTAATGAATTGGCTACGCCTCGTTTAGGACCGAGATGAATACCCAGAAAATCCAAGTAGGAGCCGGGGAGCTCAGTGGACAACATGACAGGCTCATAACAGATATCTGGTACCAGACCAGGATCTGCCGGATGCATCAGCTGTCTGACACGATGAGAAACAGGTCTTACTGCCAGCCAGGCTCACGTTTCTGCTCCTGGATACGGTCAAGTGAAAGTGGTAACAGAGCGCCACATTTGGCTACCATTCAGCTAGCGCTACCCGGTTTATTACATAATCATACGCAGCGCTCGACTGCAGAGTCACGGCTGTGTCAACTCGACACACACTCCCAAAGCAGCGAGCTGGCGACGGAGCTAACCTAGCCGCGTTAAACCCACGTTAGCATAGCCTTACATCTGCTGTTTAATTCTCATTATGTTAGCGTGGCCCTTAGCGTTACCTTAGTCTCGTTGAGGGTCTCCCGGTAGGTCGTCTGACTGGCTCGCGGAACAAGAAAGGTGGCTGGAGCTGAATGACCAGGCAGTCCTCGGGGACGTTGGTCCGTCTGCTGTCTCTTCACGGTAGGTTAGCTAACGACGTTTTAACGTGTCCGACTAGCGGTGGGTGTTCATTGCCTCGGCTGGTGGTCCTCCTCGGCCCAGTGGCGTCATGTATGTCCAGTGTTAAAGGTTAGAAGAGGGACAAATGGTCTCCACAGTTACTGGTATGTTCCTACCACGGATGTTCAGTCAACAGTTAGCAACTAGCCCGCCGGCCTGCGCGACTCCGAGTCTGTCATGGGTGTGAGTGGACAGAGGTCAAGGCAACTTCAATGCACAGTGTTTCCGGTTACAGATTTCAAACTAAAAACTACAAACTAAAACATTTTACAGGCAGCAGCACAGTCTTTTTCTGTTCATAATCGTTTATGATACATTGACTGGGTTAGGGGGCGTCGTGGTTTTCATTGTTATTTAATTTAATTGAAACTAGATCGATTGTCTGTAATTATAAAGTATAGAAAGTCTTGCATACTACTAATGGAAGTTATGCTCCATATGTCTTTTTCTTGCTGCAGTTTGCTGTTGTGTCAGCTCCAAATGTTCTCCCCACATTAAGACAAAATCATAAAACTACTGTGTGAATTCTTCTTCCATGCAAAATCTGTTGATGTCAACAACATTGACATCAACATTTTTTAATAATAGTAAACATTATTTTTTACTGATTATATATTCTTTTTTATTGTATATTGTTTCGTTATTTTTGCTGCCTAAATAGTTCTTTGTCTTGACTTTTATATTGCTTATATGGGTTGAGTGTAGTTGGAGGTGGTTTATCACTATTTATTAAATTGTTATTATCTTTCCTGTAAAGCACATTTTGAATTATCTTGTGCTTAATATGATATATAAATACTATATTTTCCTATTATGATGGTGTTGTATCCTTTTCTGAAATTTGTCTTTGTATCTCAATGTCACTGTAAATGAGGGCTGCACCTCAATGATGCCTCAAGTATAAATAAAGGTTGAATGAGTATTTTCTTATAAGTAATTTTGCTTTTATGACGGTTCCATTTTATTTACCAATGCTCTAGGCCTGACTTTATTTTGTAGGCCAAACGCTCTTTATCCCGGGCCTGGTTTATGACGGGGTAACTTGACACAGCAACATGAGACTCCTCCCTGGTTTCTGCTACTTGGTGATCACCTGATTTGCCTGGCTGGACCATAGACCATTAATATTAAATACGGTGGGGCTTAACCTAAGGGCTTGACCTATGGCCTGGACCTATGGGCTGGACCTATGGCATGACCTATGGCCTGGACCTATGGGCTTGGCCTATGGCATGACCTATGGCCTGGACCTATGGGCTTGGCCTATGGCATGACCTATGGCCAGGACCTATGGGCTTGGCCTATGGCATGACCTATGGCCTGGACCTATGGCATGACCTATGGCCTGGACCTATGGCCTGGACCTATGGGCTTGGCCTATGGGCTTGACCTATGGCCTGGACCTATGGCCTGGACCTATGGCCTGGACCTATGGGCTTGACCTATGGCCTGGACCTATGACCTGAACCTAAGACCTGGACCTATGGCCTGGACCTATGACCTGAACCTAAGACCTGGACCTATGGCCTGGACCTATGACCTGAACCTAAGACCTGGACCTATGGTCTGGACCTATGGGCTGGACCTATGGGCTGGACCTATGGCATGACCTATAGCCTGGACCTAAGACCTGGACCTATGGCCTGGACAGGCCAATGGAAACATGTGTTGTGGTCCAGTTAGTTATGATGTAGATGTGTCACGTCTTACTTAGTAATGTGTAGATATGTCACGTCTTACTTAGTAATGTGTAGATATGTCACGTCTTACTTAGTTATGATGTAGATGTGTCACGTCTTACTTAGTAATGTGTAGATATGTCACGTCTTACTTAGTTATGATGTATGTGTGTCACGTCTTACTTAGTTATGATGTAGATATGTCACGTCTTACTTAGTTATGATGTAGGTGTGTCACGTCTTACTCAGTTATGATGTAGATATGTCACGTCTTACTTAGTTATGATGTAGGTGTGTCACGTCTTACTTAGTTATGATGTATGTGTGTCACGTCTTACTCAGTTATGATGTAGGTGTGAAATGTCTTACTTAGTTATGATGTAGGTGTGTCAAGGAAGGGTCAATATGACCCTCTTTGTTAAATTCATGAATGCATTCACATAAGCTTTTTAATACAGTAATTAAAGTATTAAGTGTAATAAAAAGTATTTTGCTAAACAATCCTATTTGTGTAGGCTGATGTGGGGTGAAAAATGTTTAAATGTTCGCTACATGTATGTGCATGTGACAATAAAGCAGCCTACCTTTACCTTCATGCTTGGGTAAAGAGTGACATCCAGTGGCTGATGGATGGTTAGGTTCACCTCTAGGGGCACAAACCAGTAACTGCAAGGGTGTCCATGCTTTCCATTGGCTGCTACTGGCCTTCTAATGAAATGTCACAGATCACTCATAACAGAGATTTCCTCATGACCATATACACTGTAGAACCATGAATTGTATTTTATTTATACCATTCTGTATTTTTAATTAGAAAATGCATACATACATAGCCTGTATATTTAGTGTTCATTTAACAATTCAATTGTTTTTAGTGCATGTATTGTCTTTGTCCCCGACTTAACACTGTGTTGTGGAGCTTCTGTCTCACCTTGAGGACTCAGTCTGAGTTTCTTTGGGGGGCTTCATTGTCCCATGATCATCCAAATGGTGTTTATGAGCCTATTCTAACCTGACTACTTGCAGCAGATAATGGTAAATGTTTTGTAATGTACTAACTGTAATGTGTCTAAAACTATCAGTAGTGACCCTGACCACAGACCTGCATGCACGCATACGCACATATGTATGCGTATGCATAGTCCACCGTGTGTGCTATGTTTTTTTAAGTTAGTAACATGAATATGCATACTCAACTCATGCAGTTGCTCTGATTTTAACATTGATTTTAAGATTTTTAAACAAACAAACTAATATGAGAAATGCCTGCATAATCACATTAATAACTTGATGCTTGGGAGTGTGATGGAATAATGGCAGCAATTAAATTACTCAAATTACAAATCAAATTAGTGGAATTAGATTACATTTATGTAAATGTCTTGGTCTGCAAAGGAAATGTTGTCCTGGTTCTTTTGCAAAAAGTGAATGTATCTTAACTTATCTGAACTTGTCTAGTAGCCACTGTGAGCATAATAATAATCCATGGTAGATAATATAGCAGAAGAAACAACATTTTATAAGGGTGTGTTAACACTTAAATAAAAACACAAGAACAGTTAAACAAAAATATTTCAAAGTTATGCCATTTGGACGATTTGGGCTTTTGCTCACAAATATAATCTACATAGCCCTGCATTAATCCTAAAGCAGGTTACAATTAAGATTGGTGATATATAATAGCATACACAGTGCATCTAAAAACACCAGATGTTAGACAACACTTTAACAGTTTACTGTAGAGCCAGACATGTTTGACTCTGCCTTGCCAAGTCTTGCCAGAGGCTTCTCTGCAGTGGGCCACATACCCGATCTCCTTTAAGTACCGTGAGTCCATCTTTTCCATATTGTCTTTGCCTGTCCATTATAATCCCATAGTGGCAGGCTATTCTTACATAACCCTACAGTAGCCCAGGGTTTGCAGTGGTATTGTTCATGTATTTGATAATGAATGTTATCATTAGTAGCCCTGACCACTGGCATTAGTGGCCCATCATTATGTGACCTTCTGTGTCATGTGGCCCATCATCCTTCATCTGTGTTTTTGACAGCTCCTCTCTCCTCCTCTGTCTGTTTCCCCTTTCCCCCCCTTCACAGCCTCTCGTTTCCCACAATGCTCTGCGGACAACACCACCAAGATGGCCGACGCTATGGAGGAGTATGAGAAAGAAGCTGGCTGCGTCCCTATTCTCCACCCCGAGGTATGGTCGTTGGACTTCATGTCTTCGCACGGACACATGAACACCAACAAAACGTGTTAGCCCAGTCCGTGTGGGGGTGGGTGGGGGATTTAACCGTGCTTTTTGGGAAACTCCGATGCCCCCTGCAAAACCAACGGTGGGAGGGGGGAGGCAGGCAGCTAACGATGCTAAAGGTGCTAAAGGTGCTAACGCTAGCCCCATCCTCCTGCTGCATAGCCAGTAAGCGCTGGGCAGATGCTCCTGGTAGTGTTAACGTTAAGCTAGGTGGTGCTTCATCATGGTAGTGACGCTGTGCAACCAGTAAAGAAGAGTGTATGCTGTGTGTCTAAAGTCTGGAAAGGAAAAGTACCGTTCATCTTTGCAGTCAGACGACGTTAGCTTTGTAGCTAGCTCTACTGGACTGGCTGGGATAGCTAGCTAGCTGCGGGGATGTCAATTGGGGTCAAGTGTAAATGGGTTTGTTAAGCTGTGGTGTCCAGTCCGTGGTCACTATAAGTTCATATTAAACCAACTTTTTTCTTTTCTTTAAAAGCATGTTTTTAGGAATAGAAAAGTAGTTTGACATTCTGTAGTCCCCCCCCCAGTTAACTAACCGGTCTAACAGGTCCACTTGGTTGTGATGGGAAGAAACGATACCCATATCTGTCATGTAATACCGCTGTTATGTTGGATTGTGAATCAAGATAAACAAAGGACTTTAAATGAAGAATAAATAACAACGTTGAAATTATATTTTTCCAATAACGACTTGATATTGTAGCTGAAAATTATAAATTTCCACACCATCTAAAAAACGAGCTGTACTGTTTAATATTCCTCTCTTTGGCTAGCTTGCTCCTATTTGAGTCCAAGTTAGCCATCTTTATTATTTTACTTTGCATCATTTGCCCTTGCTACCACAGTCACTTGAGACACGCATGAGGATATTCTTAACATTCGGATCCTCTCAAAGCAGAAAATGTAACGTTAATTCACCTTTTTTCATTATTCTACGTCCCATGTACACAGTGCGGCACCTGGTTCCACCCATACGCGGGTAGAGGTAGCTTTACTAAGGTTTTTCATACGGAACACAGGCTGGTTATCAGTTGTTGTGGTCTTTGCTCTGCAGGTCATGTCTCTGTTACATACAGTGGTTTTGCCTCAATGATAAGCATCTTTCCGACAGGAGGGATTGTTGCAGTTCCTACGACATAACGCTCCTTGAAGACCAATTTGGGGTTCATTAAGTTCCTGTGACCACAGTTTCTGTCACCCATTCAGCTCCTATTTCAGGGCAGGGTCTTCTCCCTTTCTGCATAGCGGTGGTTAGATGGCTGTGATAAAATAACAAAGGTCACTTCCTATGGCCACTTGGACAGCGTGAATGCAAGTGGAAAAAAGGTTTTGGGGGACAGTAGTTAGTAGAACTGTTTAGAAGTGGACGGTCCTGTATCTCCTTTGTTGGAAAGAGGCTGTGGTGGGCATGCTTTTATCTCAGCAGTCCTGTTTTGATCGTTGGTTTGCAGCCAGCGGGTTAACTGGCCTAATTTACCTCCAGGCTTGGTCAGTAACCGTTAATACTGGCAGAGTGCAGTTCAAGTGATATATGTCTTTAATATCCAGTAAGACCCGAAGATGCTGACGGATGAGGATGGATTTTGGGATTTCTAATCTGGTTTAGGCTCTTGTAAGGCGAGAGTGCCTTAAACATCCAGTAGCCATTTTGGCTGGTAGAGAACCAGTAGGTCAGCAGGTATTAGCTAAAACTGACCCTATGTCAGTCTATTTCTATGTCTAAGTCTAAAAAAACAAAAAAAACTTTAATTTCCTTGCGGGAGTCATCCCAAAGGGATTAATAAAGCGAAGTCTAAGTCTATGTGGGGGTAGAACTACATAAAGCAGGTCATTTAAAAAAAAAAAAAATCCAGCTCCTCTGGCGCCACCTACAGCCTGTTCAGATCGTCCAATCAGCGCCAGGGGGGGTGTCCGACTGCAGAGACCGTTTGGGCTTTAGAAGAAAAGGGATGAGGGACTGAGTTGTCAAAGTTCAAATTCTTTGGATAAATCCTGGATCTTCACAATCCTACCTACAGCCCCTTTAATTTAAAACTAATACTTCTTTTCACACATTATGTAAATATTGAACTTCAGTGGTAGTGTTGCTACATCCTGAACAGTTAAATTGCCACAAATTGGTTTGCTTTTGTTGCCTCCCTGTTCATACGTGACCCCTAACAGGAAAATGTGACCCATAAGGGCTGGACTTGTAAAGGCACATACTTATGTTAGGCCTGCACAACATGAGCATAATCTGTCACGTGCGATAACATTTCTCAATATTACAATGACAAAAAGGACTTGTGCTAAATAAACAAATGTGGTAGCCTGCATATTAGCTATTCATTTTCCATGTCAGCCTGCGTGTCTTGTCCCATGGCGACATGGCCGTGCATTTTAATCAGACGTGCAGGTTCCGTGGAAAGAGGGATGAGGGGCTGGTGTGTCTCAGCCCACAGCTAAGAAGAATTAACACATTCATTCGCACGTATGTCTGAACCTAATCTTGATCGATGACAGTTCATTTACTGCATAATTGCCGGAACATTTGTCGTCCGTCCCTCATCTCGCAAAACTCAGTTTGTGTTGGGAAACGATAACAACCTTCCAGCTAGCAAGCTACATGCTAAAAATAGCAAGTTTTGAAGTAAATTTGGATCGTGCAACAAGGCAGGCCCGGTTGGTTCTTTCAGGGAACGATTGTAAAGATTTACAAGGAATATGTTCAGGGCATTTCCTCTCTGACTGGGCAGTTTTGCGACCCATTGGTGGGATTGCTGTGGACGAAGTACACACAGTGATACACACAGTGACACATTGGTAAAGGCAAACTACGTTTAACCATGTATCCAGCTCATTTAAATAGCTCACTGAACTGTATTGTTTGAACAGTTAACTTCCATTAATATTGTATGTGGTGTTTTCTTTTGCGGGTGCAAATGTTCCCCCAAGATAAGTTTCTTCCCGAGGCTATTTCACAGCCACTGCGCTGCGACCAGTGCTTAGCGCTGCCCAACACCATTCTAAGGCTGGTTTTTCTCCAAATCTCCAAAAGTGTGTGTGTGAAGGAGCCAGACCTTACTCCGCAGTGCTTTGGACATAGGTGCGGCAACGCGGGACTAGTCTGAGCCTGTCTCCACTGCACCCACCTGTGAGGTTGTCAGCTGTCGGCCTGGCATACTCTGTGTAGGACGGCCGACTTAAGTCGCCAGTTCTCATCTAAATGATGGCATGTGGCCCGTAGCTCTCAGCTGGGAGCGCTGGCCAGCAGAGAGCCACGAGCATGAAAAAAAAAAGCTTCAAACGCAACTTACTATAGCAATTAAAATGCTAAGTTTGCTCTAGCAGCTAAGAAATAGACTGTATAGCCTAGAAAAAAGCTAATGATAATAACTTAATGATAAGTATTATTTGGTCATCATTTTTATTGACAGTTAATCATTAACCTCCCTACCATAAACACACACGTTTAAGTCATTAGAGATAACAGCGTTTCCTGAATAGATGAAAGGCAGATCTGAATAACTGTAATTGATCACTTTATACCAGGAAGTTGGTCTTCAATGTGTGCACACCTCGACACATTTGCATTTAGACAGCATTGTTTTCCTCAGTAATCTAAATAAAATGCTTCCTCTCTGTGGCACTATTAGATTCAGGCAATACAATCAGCTGGCACTTAGTCCTAGTCTTGCTGACTAATGAAGATCTTTCCTCCTTGATGCTTTCAGTTAAGGTTTACTAGAGAGAGGGTTCTCCTAATTAATGAAGATGTAATCACCGTGTGCTCTTTGTTTGTTTGTCTGGATGTCAGAGGTCTACCTGACTGGGCATTAAAGTTGCTCTCCGTTTCAGCAGGGTGCTGCTTGGAATCTGGGTCATTGCGTAGATTGTAGTGAGAGCAGATTGAGGCTGAACATATGAGGCACCTGAATTGGCGCATCAGAAGTTTATTGGCACACTTTATTCGTTGAACCAGTTAAACATGTCGCATACAAACATTCACCTCTCAAGAAACGTAAGTGATAAATGTCCTCAGCTTCCAATCTCCTTTGAAAATGCAAAAGAGTGTCTGTGCATGAACGGCACATTAAAGACAAGGCGCATGCTCAGCCTCTTGATTGGATGCTTTGGGCTTGTAGTGCAAAGTGGAAAACTGCACACGCTCTCTGTGGAGCATTCCCATTACGTCCCTCATAAAAATAGTTTCCCCTCTGCTTCCTTCCGATCCATGGATGTAAACTGTGTCTAACTATACCGAATATTGAATTAGTCCCTCAAAATGAGTCTCATTAGAGATGGAATCTAATAATGAGCCATGGCTACGGCCAGCAAGAGGAAGAACACAATAATAATCTTGTCTCGGCAATGCACTCATTGCAGATGCAGTGGGGAAAAAAACTATTATCATATTTGTTTGTTTTTTGGCGTCATGTAGTCTTAATACAATCTAAATGTTGATCTTAAACTGTGAAACGGTCAGCCTTATTACACTGTTTTTGCGACTATCACTACTGTTCGTTCTATTGCAAACTAAGAAACATGCACTTTCAGAAAGGGTGCTGTGTATCATTTTTAGCTCAAGGCACATGACCTCCACCCTCCCCAAGGAGTGGTTGCCATATGCCCCCCGACCAGGTCCATTGACAAAAGCCAAGCCTGCTGCCTCACTGAACAGATGAGGTACCATCCCCAAATCAATGGTTGGTGTGAAATGGATCGTACGTTTAGTGGACAGTATCATCACTGTTGGATGCATCACTACTGAGCAGCTATATAATTAAGAGGTGAAAAATGCACACGCTGCAATTATCACTACAGCTCCAGTTGCCACCATCAGCCTTTTAGATGGCGGGAGGGAATGCCCAGAATCCGTCGGGCTGCTGAGACCGGTCCACGGTTATGTCTATGCAAGTTTGAGATGGAGACATTGATTACCAGCTGCTGAGGGTTTAGAGCCAGGGCATCTTCCCCCTGTTTCTGGAAAAACATGTCCAGAGGAAGAAAGAGACTCTGAGTTCCTCATGTTTCCATTGGTCGTAGGAAAAAAGTTCAACACAGTCCCGATCATACTGGAGTTACTCTCACGTGTCTCTGGGAGCTCAACTCCTCTGAATAGCACACGGGGTAGTTGAAACACATCGTATGGATTTGTAAATGACCAGAACTTGGCTCTGCAAAGTACACACACCTCCTGGCAGCTTTGACACCTTAAAAATACAGGACTACAAATATGAGATGGTCACTTCATATTTCATATTTATATCTTGATGGCCCTAGAAACATTGGAGTATTATTGTTTCTTTATTAATCCAAACCACAGACATTTTTCAGACATATTGACTTGTCATAGCAGAAAAAGCACATGTGGAACTAATAACATTAAAGATGGTTCAATTCTAGCAATCCTTTCTGTGCAATTCAGCTATTAAAAATAGACAGGTCATATAGCCTGTGTAGTGCGTTATCATTATTATTTTGGTTATTGACTAATTTGCCTATAGTTTTCTTGATTAGGTCTCATTGTTTCGTCTATCTAATGTGATGTCTTAGATTCTATTATTTGCTCTGACTAACACTTTAAAACCATGGGGTAATGTTATATTTGAGAAGTTAGAACCAGAGACTTGGCTTTTTTTTCTTCCTAAATGAATTCATTTCAATCAACTAAACAATTGATTGACTCTTCGCTGCAGCTCTAGGTGTATTAAACCATTGTGGGAAATGTTGTATATCATTCGGTTAACAGGTGTGCTTTATAGCATTAATGGACTTACAGGATTTTTATCTACACAATCTTTGCAATTGAATTTCCTGAAAATATGTAAATATTGTGGAAATGATTACATATACCATGACAGAAGATTGTATCCTTGTAACCTACCTATTTCTGAATCACAAATGAAGTATATAATACCCCCCCCCCCCCCCCCCCCCCCCCCACACACACAACCTTACGGACCTATCTTTATCTCTGTGCTTCTGCCTCTTGTCGTCCCTCTTTCTTCTCAGGAAATCAAGCCCCAGAGTCATTACAACCATGGCTACACTGAGAACGTCAGCCGCAAAAACCATGTGGATGACTACAGCACCTGGGACATTGTCAAAGCCACACAGTGAGTTAATAATATGTATGCATATGTGTGTTATGGAATTTAGTTTTGTCTTTGTCACAGTTCTCCCTGTTTAGTCTCAGAAAGGTTGCCATTAGGACTGTAACTTTTTATTCAAAAGCCATATCTAAATCTCATCGGAGCAACTCTGGGGAAAAGGTATTATCGTCACGTCTTGGACTTCCAGTGTTAAGTTTATCCATGCCTTTGAAAGTTAAGAGACTGCTAGCCAGGCTGAAAGGAAGGATGGTATATCCTACCCTTGTCATCTGGCTCCCCTGTGCTTCTTTCTCCGTCTTTCGGTCAAATCGCACCGACACTCCGTTGATAGGTCATTTGTAGACAAGACTCAGTATGAACACAACTTGATGGGGACAACATCACGGCAATCAATAACACACCCTCCACTCTACTGACCCCCATTAGTCTGCTTCACTTCCGCTTTGTAAGCTGTGGGACGCAGGTAAGCCACACCCCTCTCTGCCTGGCAGCTAACAGGAAAACTGTCAGGTCGTGAAACTGCGAGGCAAGGCAAGTAGAGTTGCAGCTATTAGTTTGAATTCCCTGTGACATCATTACTGGAGGGCAGCTTGTTTACTTGTTCATTTGGTTTTGTGTTATCAAGATCCCACAAGTCTTAAATTTGGAACTAACACCCCCATGTTTTCAACTGTGGTTTTTACATACAAAAGAAGTAAGTCCCAAGCTCAGCAAATGATGAGAGAGTGTAGGCGGGAAGGGGAGAAATGTGGAAAATGTCTTTCTGATAAGACAACAGAAGCTTTGTCTGTCACGTTTGACAAACCAGTTTAAGTTGTTTTGCTCTGAGGTTAGGAATATCCTGTCAAAGACAGCCCGAGTCAAAGTATGCCACAGTGTGGGTGTCTTGTTTGCGGCTGACTAAGGAGAAGTGAGATGTGGATCTGTCTGTTTTAAAGTTTTTGTGTGTTTTTCTCTGTGCGTGCATTTTGTCAGTGTGTCTAACTTTTATGTATTTAATCCTTTGTTAACTGAGATTGCCCATATATTTGTCTGTATGCAGTCTTGAATCCCTCTCCGCCCCTCTTCCTCAGGTACGGCATCTTTGAGCGCTGCAGGGAGTTGGTGGAGGCGGGCTTCGATGTTCGGCAGCCAGACAAAGAAAACGTAACACTCCTCCACTGGGCTGCTATCAACAACAGGATAGATTTGGTCAAGTGAGTCCATTCATGTTGAAAAGTGACCTGACCCTCTGTAGGACTTCTTGTACCTCATCTGCTTGTTGCTGCTGTCATCCGATGATTTCTTTGCGTCTCTCCTGTGCCTCCTCTGGGGGAGGGACTAAGACACGTGGAAGGGAGTTGTTGTTCTTTGCTCATAGGCATGCTTCTTCTTTGGCATTAAGCAGCAGACTACAACACTAGGCGTATATGCCCCTCCCCCCCGTCGGGTCTGGAAGAGTTCCACTCCCGCTGAAGCATCAGTTCTCTGTTTAGCGCCACTCATTTATTCAAGTTGTTATTTGTAGTCTGTTGCCCATTTGTATGACATGGTATATTATTTGTTCCCACATCATTTCAATCAATTCACTGTGAACCATATTCATTATTAATCAATCATTCACAGGATCAATTAACTTCTCATATGTATTTCACTTCCGTGGGGAAACAGACTATATATTGTACAGAAGTTGGTGCCTTTCACATGAAACAGCTGTCCTCATGTAGGACTGCAGCTAAGGATAATTGTCATTAATTCTTTTCTCATAAAATCAACCAAATGTTTAGTCGGTAATGTGTAGAAGAAGAGGAGAGGAACGCTCATCACGCTTTCTATGAACTCAAAATGTCATCTTTGAATTGTTTGTATTCTCCAACCTACCCCATAACACAAAAATATTCAATTTACAATGACATAAAACAGAGACATTTTCTAATTGATGAGAAGGAACCTGAGTATGTTTAGTATTTTTCTTTGAGAAATGAACAGTTGTCGAATTAGTTGCAGATTAGTTTTATTTAAATTTTTAAAGATTATTTTTGTGGCATTTTAGGCCTTTACTTTACAGCACAGGTGAAGACAGGAAGCAGGAGACAGAGGGGGGATGACATGCAACAATGGGCTGTGGGCCAGATTCGAACCAGCACTCACTGCAGCAAAGACTGGGCCTTTTGTTCATGGGGCTTTTTTTTGTGGAAAGGGTTTTTGGCTTGGTATTTTTATGCTGTGTTCAGTTTGTATGGGCATCAGGTATTGGGATTCTTATCCGGAGAACAGCCAAAAATCTATATCTCGTTTATACCAGTGGGGCAGGCTGCCACTAGGTGAGTTTTTCAGATTCATGGGTAAATGCAGTATAAAGTTTGACCTGCGGATTGTGTTTGTATGTGCAGGTACTACATATCAAAGGGAGCCATAGTGGACCAGCTGGGAGGAGACCTCAACTCCACACCTCTGCACTGGGCCACCAGGTAACACACACTCCCCACAGATAACATATCTGCCATTTAGTGGACACATGTCCATACATTTATTTTGTTATTTGTACTTTTCTTGACTTAACAATAAAATGTTTCTTTTCGTTCTACCAAATTTCTTTCCCTAATAATGTGTTATAACAGAAAGCAACTGAATGTAAGAGACGCCACGGTTGTTTTTTTGTCATTGTAGTTTTTCTTCACTTACCTAAACAGATGAACAAAGGCCTATGATACATGAACATATTTAGAGATTCCCAAATCAACCTCAGTACAACCAGAGCATTGCCTTGTCACAAAGCTGCAAAGCAAAGAAAAACTGTCCTATGCCCTCCGGTTCCAATCATCATTGTTGACCATAGCTTCATACAACACTATTACGTAAATTCCATCCACTTTTTAATATGTGGGTGTGATGTGCTTTTTCATAATCTGAGAATAATTCAGGCAGCCGTGACCACCCTAACCTCCATCACTCTGAAGTCATACTTTGAAATATTGGAAATATTGTTGGTGATAAAGTCAAGGCCCATATATTCTAGTACCTTAACCCTAAAGGGCTAAACAAGTTTACGAGTAAAAAATAAATCCTGGTTCAGTAGAGGCTTGTTGCCAGTCCTTTTTAGAATTATCATTGTACTTTTCAGAGATCCGATTATCAAGCATGGCAAGGTCAGCTGCGTCGATATCCAGGGCCACCTTGCCTGAGGAAAGCAAGCCAACGTCCCCCCCCCCACACACACACACACGCACGCACACACACACACACACGTGAATTATTAATAGATTTAACGACAGGCATCCTCACCATCGCCGGTACACAGACATTCAGGAGTCCTGTGTCCCCCCTCACCTCCCCACCTCCACTTGCCAGTGACCTTTCAAAGCCCCCCAGCCTCCTCGGTCCTCAGGCTTTTAGATGCATGCTGGGTGTTCCAGGCTTTGTCTGCTCATGTATACACACAGTAAATGAGTATAAATGAGTATGTTTGTGTGCACTGAAAGGGATAGTACACAGTTGTCACGTTTGAACTAAACAGTTCAAACTAAAACAATGAATTGTCTTTTTTTTTGTTCATTGTTACTTTCAAATCTGTATTGTCCCATAGGGGGAGGTTAACATCACAGACAGGGTTAGTTATAAAACTACAGTTCACAAAAACAATCTACTGCATGTAACTTGACACATGTCAAGTAATAAGAGCAGACAGAGAGTCAGTCTTTCAATATCGTGCCAGCATATGAGGCTACAGTATTTCTTGTGTAAATATAGCAGTGTAATAGCAGGGGAGCGAATTAAATGAGACCCTGGTCTTTGGACGGTTGCTCACAGCATCTAAGTGGGTAATCAAGTGTGAATAGCTTTGGCCTTCTTAAACCCAAATCTCTGAAAGACTGGAGTTCCTTGTTCCTTGTTTGTCCCTGGCTATTTTCACCAAACTACAAACCATTCTGCTGCAAAAAAGCATAAAACAAGTTTGCTACATCTCAAAAGAAACTGAGCATTCTGCTTTTAATTTTTAGAAGATGTTCTGTAAGAATAATGTGACTTAAAATTATTTTTGATCTTGTGTTCATCTCCTCCAAGACAAGGCCATCTATCCATGGTGGTGCAGCTCATGAAATACGGCGCAGACCCGTCTTTGATCGATGGCGAGGGCTGCAGCTGCGTTCACCTGGCCGCCCAGTTTGGCCACACCTCCATTGTTGCCTACCTTATTGCCAAAGGACAGGTAGGAAACACCAACAATGCAGCCGATTTGTCAGGAAGCAAACCAAATGTTAAAATTCATAAACTGCTTTTTTTCACAATACAGAACATGTGGTCTTTTGACAGGAGATCTTTGCTTAATATGGACCAGCAGGATATTTAATAATAAATAAAAGAGGAGGTTATTGCTAAAATAGGAACTGGACATCCTCCATTACATCATCATCATCTCATTTTCTCGTTTGTGTCATTTGGTTTCTGTCAGCCACTTTGGGACTAGAAATCATTTAGTCCCCATATTCTCCATTAGGGGGAGCTCTATTGCTTTTCTATCCACATGTCACTTCTCCTTCAGTTGTTTAGACTGTGTCTTCCCTCTATGTCAGGATGTGGACATGATGGATCAGAACGGCATGACTCCTCTGATGTGGGCGGCTTACAGGACTCACAGGTGTGTACCTTTTATAATTAGTGTAAGTGTACATAGAGCTGGGCAATATAGGAAAAATCAAATATCACAATATTTATGATCAAATACATTGATGTAGATATTGTAGGGTTAATTATTGGGGCTTTCACTAAATATACACACAATGACAGTTTTGATAAATAATCAACAATAATACGGACACAATGACTAAGTGGGTAAAGGCAAATAAAAACAACTGGTAAGTTCAAGAAATGGCATCACTTTACTGTAATATAGCCTTTAAAACCAGGAAAAGACAACACTTGTGTCATGTTACGATATCCAGAATTAAAGACGATACCTAGCCTCATATATCATAATATAATATCCATATATTGCCTAGCCGTAAGTGTACACGTCCCCACATTTGCTGTTACAGCGCGGTGTGCCTCGAAAAGAAATCTTAATGATTGAGTGAATAACAACCTCAAATAAAGAAACTGATGCCTGGAACAAGTCTGAAATACTGGGACTTGCATGGTGCAGAGATGCACTGAAAGCCACATACAAGCTAGAGCATGTTTCTGCTGACTGCAGCCACACGCAGACAGACAGACAGACAGACTGCAAACACAGGGAAACCAGTCCTAGTGTTGCTAATACAATACGTTCTGTTGATGATAAAGTAAGAATTAAATCAAATTGTGACATGACATTGATGGCTTTCTAGCATTTGAATGTGTTGCTTTTTCAAGAAAAACCTAGGCTAGAACCACCGTCCTTAACAGGAAAAACCGTCCTTA
Organism: Etheostoma cragini; assembly: GCF_013103735.1. NCBI lineage: Eukaryota > Metazoa > Chordata > Actinopteri > Perciformes > Percidae > Etheostoma > Etheostoma cragini. The sequence goes on from NW_023265587.1 coordinate 1,059,414, forward strand.
ACAATGGTTAAGGACGGTTTTTCCTGTTAAGGACGGTGGTTCTAGCCTTTTGAGTGAGATTTTCTTGGCGTTTGAAGATGTCACCTTGGGCCGTGGAAAATTTTTACCAGATTACATGTCATTTTAAAGAAAGTAACAAACAGATCAGATAATCGATAATAAAATCATTTGTTAGGTGCTGCCCTAATCCTGTGTCACAAAAAGAGTAGTTTTGGTGTTTGGTTATAAAGTGTTAAATATTAGCCCGATTCAATCCCAAACTTTTCCTGCTGTCCTATTTCTTTTAATCACCTTCTTGTTATCTTGACTTTGTCCTCCTGCGCCCTTGTGACAAGCCTGTTTATGAGATGGGTTTCAAACTAGTTTGACTCAGCTTGCCTTGATTTCGTCCTCTGTGTGACAGTGTGGATCCCACCCGGCTGCTACTGACCTTTAATGTGTCTGTCAACCTGGGCGACAAATATCACAAGAACACAGCGCTGCACTGGGCCGTGCTGGCCGGCAACACCACAGTCATCAGCCTGCTACTGGACGCCAACGCTAACGTCGATGCACAGAACATCAAGGTAATGCCTTCCTTGTGGCGCCATCCAGTATCTTTGTGAACCTGTACTGCAATATGTAGAAAACTGAGACTGGCGCTAAGAATGGTGGAAATGCCGCCAGAGGCCTTTGTGATGGGACGTGTGTACAGACTGGTCTTGTGTTGTTTTCTGTAGGGTGAAACACCGCTAGATCTCGCCAAGCAACGGAAGAACGTTTGGATGATCAATCACTTACAGGAAGCACGGCAGGCCAAAGGCTACGACAGCCCTTCATACCTGAAGAGACTGAAGATGGACAAGGTACGCACACGCGCACGCGCACACGCACACACACACACACTCACAGGAGAGGACTCTTAAATGACAGGTTATGTTTAACATTACAACAACTGGAGAATAAAGGACTAATATAACTTTTTTAGTGTCCAGTCTCACCATGTTGGGTGCTAAATTGGCACGGTTCACAAAAGCCACGGTTCAGTTTGTATCACGGTTCTGTACGGTTCTTATTTTTTCTTTTAATCTTTAACACTCCAGAAATATACTTCAGCCTAGGATACACATCTTAATTATCCACAATGTTGGAGACAGTATTAAAAAATAGTTCATTTCATGTAATCATGCACAAACTGAATTTGACTTGACTTTAAGCATTTGGACCATCTCTGAGTAAAGCAAGGTGAGATTTTAATAAAGCGAGAGGGAAGACATTAATAATTTCAACAAGCTTTTTGTTTATGTGGCAAAAAAACGAGACTGTGTATTGCCATTTACAGTTTGTTCCTTTTTAGCACACGAAGATTGGAATATTACAGTATATCAATTGAAATAACTTGCATTTATCAAACTGCAAACTTCAATGTAGCACTTACAAAAATTGCATCCATTAAAAGAAAAAGAACAGGAACTCTTAAAGCTAAGTCTTTTGAATAAGTTAGAACATGTTAAACATTTTTAAAAAGTTGCAATTTTTTTAATAAAAAGAAAACTTGTTTTGGGGAGATTTTAAAATGACCCTAGGCTGAGTTTACCTAAGTAACCTTACCAAAAAGGCCCAGAATGCTGCAAATGTTGGTATAATTTGAAAATGCCTGTTGGATTGAAGACAAAAAAAATAATTTATTGAATGAATCAAATTTAAACGTGTGTCAGTGGCTTGTTGACATTGTTAATTTCCTATCCTGGTCTGGGACACACATTCATACAATGTGTTAAAGGACTTATTGGACTTTAACATAGCATTGCACTTAAAATCACAGTTTAGGTTGTCCTGTGTGTCTCATCTTAGACTTCAACTTCTCTTTATTTATTGATCTCTGTATTGATCTCCGTTTGTCCTGCATCCACCGCTTGCGTGCGTGCGTGTCTGCTCGTCCGTCGCGGGGGGGAACTGAGCAGCCCCGCCCGGTGCAGAGGGCCAGCAGGATCGAAAGAGCAGCCGCTTCAGCAACTTTAGAGTGAAAAAATCGTCACAGCGGACTTTGATGTATACCTGTATACATCACCTGTATACAGGTTGGCTAGGCGGTCTGACACTGTACATTTTGTTGCTAACTTTTCCACACCTCTTCTCTCACTCGCGAAAGGGAAACACTAGACTTGTTCAAGATGAACCATGTACTATGTAAAAGCTCTTTAAGTACTCGTTAAAAATGGGCTGCACGATTATGGTCAAAATGATAGTCATGATTATTTTAATCAATATTGACATCCCGATTAATTATCACGATTATTTGTTGTTTTTAACCAGAACAAATTTTATTCTCACATATGCTATTTATAACTGCTTTTACATCCATATTGTGCTACATTGAAGTTGTATGCTGTATGACTGTTAATATTAATAGTATAGCTACAGTCATGCATATGCTACTCACAGAGTGGCGGATCACATACTCATTCTGAATGGGTCCAGCACGGGTCGAATGGCGGGTCAGCAGAGTTACACACGTCGTGTGAATGAAATGTCTTTATCCTCACTGTGCCGCATTTTTATGAACTATGATATTATGGCCATGGGTCCCATCTCTTGCCCAGGTCCATCAGGCTCCATCTCACACGCTATTACTCAACAAACTGAAGTTCACTGCATTCAATAACTTCTTCTGTATTTTTTGCCGTGGCGGCCTCGATAGCAGTGAAGAAAGTCTTCCAGAGTGAACTGGAAGAGAGTTATGGAACGGAAACACTGGTACAAATACAGCTGTGTTAATAAAAATTGAAACTGTGGACAAATGTCAGAAGTGTGGACCGGTGCTGTCGCCGCTGTGTCTCTCCATGTTAATGGGGGCGGCGCTGTGTCTCTCCATGTTGCTGGGAGCCATGTGTGAGTTAATGGGGGCGGGGCTGTGTCTCTCCATGTTGCTGGGAGC
>NW_023265587.1:1062430-1071998 GCF_013103735.1 Etheostoma cragini
GGGGCTGTGTCTCTCCATGTTCCTGGGAGCCTTTTGTGAGTTAATTGGGGCGGGGCTGTGTCTCTCCATGTTGCTGGGAGCCTTTTGTGAGTTAATGGGGCCAGGCTTTGTCTCTCTCTGTAGCTGGGGCTCATGATAAGACAGGGTTTTACGGAGAGGTAGATTGGCTTTGCAAATAAACTCAGAGCGTTCTATGAACGGAATGACGCATTTAAAATATTGCTCGATCAAGCAAATGTGATCGTGATTAAAACTTGACTATTTGTGCAACCCTACGGTAAGACTAGAAAACAAAATTGGCATCAAGTTGGACAGATGTACACACGCTCCAAACTGAGACAAGCAAACTGAACGGCTCGGATGTTTGTTCATGAACCGTGTCAGCCCTATTCTGTAGGGGGCCCTGGTTACAGCAAACTAATGAATCGACCACAGCCAAATCCTAGTTTCCCACCCTAGCAGATGTGTAAAAATGATCTGTGTGTTGGTTTCTATGTCAATGTTTCTGCGGATGTTGCTTTCAGAAAGACCATGCATGCTACTTAAAACTCTATTTTAACTCTGCTTAAATGTGTTGTTGTCTTTCCACTTGTCTGCTGGGAAATTATTAGTTAAAAAGGGTAAGAACTAAACTGTAACTCTGCACACAAAAGTATTGCATGAGGTTTGTCTCAACTTTAGTCCAGAGCCCTAGTATCAGGCCCAGTGATGTAGTTATTAGAGCATTTGTAGAATACATCTAACTTGCTTGGGTTGCTGAAAGAGCCGAATGTGTAAAAATACAAAAGGCTATAAAAAGATGTAATGCTTCTAAATGTAGCCAGTGTTGGGACACCTCACCCTTTAGACCCCCACATTTGACTGCTTTAACAAATACGATCTACATCATGCCTGCTTTATTGGGTGGTATCCATTATAATGAAAGAACAAATGCTAAAGTTGCTTGTTTTTTTAACCATAAACCTTTGAATCATAAATCTGTAGGTGTGATTTGTCTCATAACTTTTCTGATATTCAAAACAAACTGCTGTCTGCACTCTTGTTTCCAATAGAAAATATTGGAAATGTGTTCTGTATCTGATCCCCCAGCAGTCTCTCCTCCTATATGTCTTACCTTCCCGATTATTTCGATCTCCCTTTATTTGCCATCTTGATCCAAATTGGTCTCCTTCCTCTCTTTCTCCTGCAGGAGTTCAGGCAGAAGGTGATGTTGGCAACACCCTTCTTAGTCATCTGGCTCGTTGGTTTCATCGCTGACCTGGACATTGACTCCTGGTTGATCAAGGGCCTCATGTATGCCGGCGTCTGGATTACCGTGCAGTTCCTCTCCAAGTGTGTTTAAAATACGTCTCTCTCTCTCTCTCTCTCTCTCTCTCACACTCTCACACACACACAAGATGTCTGCTATGTGAACCTTGTATTCTGTACTCAAAAGTCTTTTCCCTGCCATTTATTGCTTGAATACTAAAAGCAACTAAAATGACATTTTACCTGGTTATGAACCGTCTCAATACTGATGCCTCTATACGACCCACATTAGCAACCGGTACCAAGATTATACTATACGGTATACTATAATACATGTACTTGGCACATTATACACACAGGCTATATGGCACACCAGCAAATAAACCTGCTCCCTTACACACACACACACACACACACACACACACACACACACACACACACACACACACACACACACACACACACACACACACACACACACACACACACACACACACACACACACACACACACACACACACACACACACACTCTGTACCCCCTGCTTAAGCCCCATTACCACTGCCATCTGGGCTTGCTGGTACGGTGGGTTGTGCCCCCCACTACTGTTAGCTCTGTGACTACAACAACACACATTACCCACCGTGTTAGTTTTATATTTACTGACATCCTTGCAATACTGTATTGGTAAAAAACACAATGATGCCGCAAAGGTTATGGTTTGGTTTATTTTTTGCTGCTGATCATTGGTCACATGTTTGCTGCTGGTCATTGGTCACCTGTTTGCATTTGTTAGGAAGTGCAGTGCAGTGATAAAACAATGGCACCTTTTTAATGAAAATCCAAAACTCAGAACTTAACCATGGCCATTTTAAATACACCGCTAATAACTCTTTTCTCTCTCTCTCTCTCTGTCTCTCTGTCTCTCTCTCTCTCTCTCTCTCTCTCTCCGTGTACAGGGCTTTCTTCGACCACTCCATGCACAGCGCTCTCCCTCTGGGAATCTATCTGGCCACCAAGTTCTGGATGTACGCCACCTGGTTCTACTGGTTCTGGAACGATATCCTTTTCTGTCTTAGACTGCATCAGCTGTTGACTTTGTTTTCCTAGAGGGAAGAATCTAAATTAGCATCCGTAGTTCTGTGCAAAATGAGAATGAACTTTTTTATGGTCATACAGAATCAGTCAGACATTTTCCAGTTTGAAACAAAATAATTGTGTTCCTAATTTCCATGTTGGCTGTTGCTACACGTCAGTCTCTGATGGAAGACATCTGTTAAAACCAAATTGTTTAAACGTTTGGCATTTAGCTGCTTCTTGAGGAGTCTTGTCCAGAGGGACTTGCCGTGTGAGAGAAGTTAATAATCTTCACCTAGAAACAAGTTGACTGTTTCTGGGATCAAGCTCTAACCTTTCAGATTTTGAATAATGGTCTTTAAATCCCACACAGTCTGAGCATTTCGTCAAACAACCGCCCAGGTTGCCTCAACCACTCCTCTACATTAAATGCAACATTAGGCCATGAGTCAAATTATTGTTTGGTTCTTTGTTGCTCTTTTCAGTAGATGTGACAAGTGATAGTTGGGCTCTTCTGTCCACCTAATTTAGTCTTTTCCACCCATTTGTGTGAAGCATGCCTGAGCTTTGAGGCCTTGCACGCACTGTCTGGAAAAGAGACACCCATTCAAAGCCTTGCATTTGTGTCACAAGGTGGTTGAAATGGGACTCTCTATTCATAGCTTATAACAATTGCACAAGTCATTCAACACAAAGCCAAGAGCTTCATGAATCCGCTAGGACCATTTGTTCATTTGGCATGTTCTCCAAGCAGCGAGGATGTTAATAAAATATGGTCCTGTAAAATAGATTTGTACTGCTTTCTGCTGCTTGTGATGCATTTTGGTTGAAGAGTAGAAATGTACTTGTGTTGGCCGGTTGCAACATCAGTGAGATTAAGTTACAGGCCAGTTTCAGTGGACTGTAAGTGGGAAAGGTTTATGTAAAGAGCAGAAGGAGTTGTTGGAAACCATGTTAAACGAATGCCTCAGGGTCCAATTGTGATAGCTATTTAAGTACTAATGTGTTGTATGTCTCCATGAAGCAGCTGCTTAGTTTTCAGTGAATGTTGCTGTACTAGAATTGTGAACATGGAGTTTGGTGTGTAACAGCTGCTGGGTGAAACCCAGTGAAGCGACTCCAAAGAGTTTCTGTTGGCATGAGCTGCCAACAGAAACTGCCCTCACATTTTTGTTCATGGAAGAATCACCTTTGTGTTCACAAACTACTAATTGCCAAAGGTGAGAGGGGAGCTCTCGTTTGTGGAAGGCATTTCATTTTATGCCTCGCTGATCTGCTAATGGAAAGGGAGAGGAAGATGTCTTTGACCTGAGCTTATTAAAGAAGAAAATGCTCTGTTTTTTCAGTAATTTGAAAATGCTGGCAGTTATGTTTTGAGCACGTCTTGTATGGTTTGTGTACCGGACATAACATTGATGGAAGGCATCTAATACAATGAGCTGTTGTTGATCTGCTCCCTAAGCCAGGTTTACAGATATGCATTCATCCTCGAAGAGCAGCGGTTAGGTTGCACTCCATCATGTAGTTGGCTAAATGTTTGTTTGTACATGGCTCAAAAGTGGCCCCTTTGACTGCAGGCAGGACCATTTCCTTGTGAAAACCCTGGTTCTTTCAGGCTTCTACTTTGCCCTCCAGCTATCAGTTTTGTCGTTAAGCCTGTGCTCTTTATCTGCCATGAATCTGTTTCCAGTAATGGTGTCTTTTGTCTGTCTTGTTAGTTGAAAAACATGCCGTTTCATGTTCCTAACAGCTCAGGGAGTTTAGCTTTTCTCCTGCAGCGTTGCAGACATGGGCTATCTGTGGTGAACTGTGGCCACTCTCTCACTCAGGTGGACAGTTGGTTCTTGTTCTTGGTGCCTACTTGCATACAAGTAGGCACTTTTTTCTAATCACATATAATTATGCAAATCAAATGATATGCATATCAGGAGCATGGTACCGTGGGGCTGGATGGTTTGTTGCTTGTTTTACCTAGAAGTTAATGATAAATTCAAAGCTAACATATGAGTGACACTGTTCACACTGCTACCCTCAAGCAAAATGACCTGATGGCCACCATAGTTGAGGGTGGGTCTTGCTGGAAATAAGTTAGTTTGTACAACATGTCGTCTGAAGGCAAAAATGTTTCTAGCTGTTCCCAGACGGTCACACTTGGAGGCAGGGTGAAAAGCCTGGCATTATAGACGCCGATTCAACAACTGCCACCAGCTGTTTATCATAACATAAGTTGTAGAAACATGTTAATTTGAATTTTCTTTTGCTGATTTCTGGAAATTCATTTTAAAATGTGTGATCTATTTTTATGGCTAGTTGGATTGTCGATTTTGGAAAGTTACAGAAAGCCCATCCTGATTCTGCCGTTGGAAAGCTGGGAGGGAAGGGGTTTTCAAAGCGGATTGACCATCCAATAAGCACTTGGTTTGAAGCATACGGATGCGTTTAACCTCGTCCAATGTCCTCCTTTGTGTTCTTGTGTCAGGGGAGTATCAGTTTACGCTCTCTGACCTTTCAGAGTCTGCTTACATAAACCAAGGACTCATGCCCAGCATTTTATACAAGCCTGCAGTTTTAATATTGAACTTGGATTCGAGGATGATAGTATGAAGTTTTTGTTTGTGTCATGGGCTAAAGTATTCCAACATCTGGTTTAAAGTGTCCTAGTGTCCTGGCCTGATTATCTTATCAGATAATAGACATTTCCATTTCACGTCTAATTGTGGACTTTTTATTTATCTACTCATAAACAAAAAGACAATGCAGTGCAGAGGGGGAAGATTACGGGTTTTGATGTAGCACATTGTTCAGCACGTCTCTATTAGGCGGTGTAGTTCTGAAGCCCGGTATCTTGCACAAACTTTTTATCCACCAGTTCTTTTGCCATTGTTAGCTCATCAGCCTCCTCAGGACTGGCTGAAATCCGCTCAACTGACAAAAGTGGAGCAGAAAGACTCTGGTGAAATTTTCCTCAATAGACTTTCCTCATAAATGCATTTCCAGCAGGTGAACTTAAGATCGCAGAGTTAATGATGCCCTGGATTTTTGTACTGTACTGATGTAGCATTCATTTCACTTTGTCTGCACTTCGTTGCAAGTCTGCGTGAACCCTATTGCTGTTTGTTAGGGAAACCTTCTTAAATACACCTCACGCCTCAGCCTTTTAAAAGATAAATGGGTGCTAGGGTGGTGGTCTGGTAGTTGGTACAATTTGAACTTTCAATAGCCATGTGGCTGCTGAACGAAAAACCTGAACCCTGGTTGGCAGTGTTGGTCAGTCGGTCGGTCCCCCACTTTGGTCTAGACTAAAACATCACTATTGGATGGATTGGCACAACATTTTAAAGGACGGTCGTGGAACTGACTTTGGTGACCATCTGACTTTCCATGATCGCCACCATGAGGTTGATATTTGTGGTTTTGAGTGGAATGTCTCCACTATTGGATGGATTGCCATACACTTTGGCAGAGATATTAATGTTCCTCTCAGGATGAATTCTTACAACTTTGTTATAGCTTTTCATGTAATGCTACTCTAATCTAACTTATGATTATAATACAGTGACAGTCCCTCAGCTGTACTTTGTGTTTGGGCTAATTAGTGTTAGGACTTTAACGCACAAAACATCTGCTTGTTAGCCTTGAGATTGTGAGTATGATCATGCTGATGTTGGCCTTTAGCGTGAGGCACCGCTGTGCCTAAGTACAGTCTCAGCATGGCGGCAGACTTCTTTCTTTCTGAATGCACTTGCAAAGACGAATGGTTTCTCACATTGTAAAAAGCCTGTAGGATTCAGCTTGCTCCCAAATGTATTTTTGCCATGCATTAAACTTGCAATAGTAACAGTGCAGGTGTTTAATTTTAAGCTTAGGATATGATCCACACACATTTACGTAACACATCTCTGCCACAGATGGAAGTGTCAGCCAGCTTTCATTCCTGCAAAAGGCAAAATATGAAATTATCATTTTTCATCCCCAAAGAAATAGCATTGCACCTTTAAAGAGGGCATTTTAAAATGGCTACTTTAAGATAATGTCAACCGTATGGGCTAGAAATGACAACATTGTGTGCAGTTGTACGTTAAGTACGATGCCTCCCACTGGAACTTGTCACCTTGCAGTAGTGTAATGATGCAGAATTTTCCCCCTAGTTCAAACAGAATATTCTTTGTCTGTGTTGTTTCAGTGTCTGCTCCAAACTGACAATTGTGTCATAGTTTGTTTTTCTTCTGTCACACATTAGCACATAGTGATGAGGCTTTTCCTAGTCTGGGCCTCTCTGTGTCACATAGCTGGTTTCCTGTGGGATTCAGCTGACTCATGGACACCTGGAAGAGAGACTCTGCTGTTATGAAGTCTACATCTGTCACAGAATACACTTTTATCTCTCCATGGTTATACACAAGTCTGTAGAATCTGTACACCTGTGCCTTTGGGGTCAGGTCTCAGCCCAGTAATGTGAGCATGCATGCTCTTTTTTTCCTCCTATATTTCTACACTTACGGAAAAAAACTGACACACAGACGGAGCTGCTGTTCTGTTGTGTCAGCAAGAATCTACACAAATGAACAGACTTGTGTCTGTGAGAGCAGGAATGGTTTATGGTCTCCTCGTATGTATACATGGTATGAGGTCATGAAGAGCTGTGGTGACAGACTGACATAATCTCTCCTTGAGTGGTTGAGATGAGATAGCTGCTGTTTGCATCACAGTCTGCCTGTTAGTCGAGTTACTATGAAGCGAGATTCTTACTCAGATTGATGTCATTTTCATGAAATGAGTCTCCTGGTGCCAGCTGCATATTTACCATACAGACATGAGAACAATATCTTATCTTTTTATCTAACTCTCAGCAAGAAATTGAATAAGTCAATTTCCCAAAATGTCAAACTTCAACACTTCCACCAATAAAAACTGTTTTTATAAACAAATGTAATATATAAATATAGTGACTTGTGACCGTGACACCATGTGTTAACACATTCACACTACAGCTTTAGATGCTGTGCACTAAGTTGTGTTTGGATCCAGCTCAGGTGGCGTGACTGAGGTTGAGGTCCTCCGTCCTCTGGCAGTAGTACTGTGGTTAAACAGAATGGGTGTTGATCGGGGAAAAGACCCAGCAGGTGACCCATTTGTCTTTACAATGACAAAGACAAAACGATGCAGAAGAAGCTGTTGGTCCGTCTTCCTTAACCTTCGCTGCACATCTCCCCTTTGCCACTGTTCATATGCCCTTCCTGATAAACACGCTGGCTCTCTTCTACAACTTTGGCAAGTCCTGGAAGTCTGACCCAGGAATTATCAAAGCATCAGAGGAGCAGAAGAAAAAGGTAAAGTTACAGGAAAGAATCAAGCAGCACCCTTTTTAAAGGAAATGTTTGAATCCCTACTTGAAGATGTTTTTCAGTGGTTTGGTGTACCCTACTAAGTGTTGTCAATCCTAATTTTATCAGATTTAACGTGAGCGAGAGATCCCGGCTGGTCTCGCTTCCTCTCTGTCCCTCATTATTGCTCTCTAATGGGGGGCATCGGGTCTGTGCTTTGTACCAGGCCCTGTGATTGATGAAGAGCTAAATTTACCCCGCATTGTTCGTACAGCGCAGGATTCCTCTGGATCAAAGGCTTGAAAGCATTTCTTTCAGATCAAAAAGCAATCTGCACAGTTTGTCTTAAAACAACGTCAATCAAACGGACTGAATGAGACCGCAAAGCCACGGTTAGCTTTTGTCCTAGTTTACCGTGAATGAGCCCAGCTTCCAGTGTGATCGTTGAGCTGGAAATCCCAGCCTCAGCTCGTACGCTGTCATTCGGGCCTTTGTTGCTGTGCCAACAGAACCTCAGCAAGATGAATTTCTCCGTTTTTCATAAATATTTCTGTTTTTTCTTTTTTAAATCCTGCTTTTGTTTCTTGCTTCCTTCCTCCAGACAATTGTGGAGCTGGCAGAGACAGGCAGTCTGGATCTCAGCATATTCTGCAGCACCTGCTTGGTAAATTCTGACTCCTTTCTTGCAAGATGACACATCCAGAGGAAAATGGCCACAACCTTTTACTTCTTTTGTGACTGTTTCCTATAGATACGAAAGCCCATCAGGTCCAAACACTGCGCCGTGTGCAACCGCTGCATCGCCAAGTTTGACCACCACTGTCCCTGGGTGGGGAACTGTGTCGGTATGTCAACCCCCCCCACACACACACACAGACACACACTCTTCCATTCAATTAGCTGTTTGACATTTTCTCCCCCAGACTCCAGAGTTGTGGCTCTTGTTTGTGTGATATCGGCTCCGTTTTCCACATTAAGAAGCAACATGTGTCCTGACTGAGCCCCCTGCTCTCAAGTAATTCTGGGTCTGGTACAAAACAGGAACACATGTTGAGAGAAATGCTCTGATATCTTTAATGAATACCTTTCCAAATAACATCAGATTTAGTCTGAAAAAAGGTTTCTTACTGCATTTGAAATGATTTAATTCGTTTTCTCATCTGTTGGCCAGCTGTCTCTCTTCTGCTGTCTAGACAGTCCATCATTAAGTGTAGACCGTTGAGGTTAGTTTGTTTCATAAAACTCAACTAGAGCCGCAAAGATTAATCGATTAGTTTTCAACTCTTTTCCTTATCTATTAATCGCTTTAAGTTTTTTATGGGGAAGCGAGTGTGTGTCCAGATGGCGTCTGTGGAGCAGACCGGAGACAGTTGGGGAAGGAAGGACTGCCGGGGGCTTGTAGCTCTTCCTGTTTGAAAGCAGGGGGCCAGGAAGAAGCTTCAAACGTGTTAAAACTGCCCGAACAAAAGACACACCCAACTAAATGACTACAGGGATCAGGAGCCTGGAAAAGGATTTTAAAAGCTCTTAAGAAGTTTTCAGAATAGCAAACACAATAATTCTTTGTTATGTTTTTCTTTGTAATATCTGTCGTCTTTTACTTTTTTGTCAACAACCCCTTAAAAGATTGAGAATATTATGTTCATTTTCAGGTTCATAATTGTATTTAGAAGTTATATTAGAATAGGGTTACATGGTTTCATTTTCAGAAAACACAATTTTTTTGTTGTACTGCACTTTGCTGCAGCTCCTCTTTTCACCCTGTGTGTTGCATCTTTGTTCGGAGTCAAACATGCTCAGTACCTAGGTAAGGACTACTAGCCAGTCAGAGGCAGAGTATAAGGGTCCTGACAGTACCTAGGTAAGGACTACTAGCCAGTCAGGAGCAGAGTATGAGGGCCCTGACAGTACCTAGGTAA
>NW_023265587.1:1072098-1082266 GCF_013103735.1 Etheostoma cragini
CAGTCAGGAGCAGAGTATGAGGACCCTGACAGTACCTAGGTAAGGACTACTAGCCAGTCAGAAGCAGAGTATGAGGACGTGCCTCACTAGCAGCTAGGCCAGTTTGTGAACCGTGTTTTCTGGTGGGCTTGGTTAGTCCCTTGGAGACCTACAACATGCACAACAAGATATACAGTAAATAAGCATGATATGAGCGCTTTAAAAATATATTAAACATGTATTTGTTGGATTAGAATGAAGTATATAATCTACTATTTGTAGAACTACGAAGCCTTTTTGTCTCAGAAACAATAATGTGCGTTTATTATTTACCCTCATGACAGTTTAAAAGACTTTTCACAGACCCGTGGTCCAGATATTCATATTCCTGTGAGAATGAATCGTAATCACTCTGATGATCTTCTGACTTTTCCTCTTGCGCCACCATCAGGTCAAATGTTTCATTTGGCCAGTGCAAGACATTTCCATCAGCTGTACTTTGAATATTCAGATATTTGCGTGCTAACATGCTAAGCTAAGATGGTGTGTGCAGCATGTTAGCATGCCTCACACACCCTGCTGTCGTATCTCCGGTGGTTTTCACGTCTGCCTCGCTTGGTCCACCCCTGGCGAAGGAGCTGAGAACAGGAAATGATGTGCTGGTTTCTCCTCTGTAGGAAGTGGGAACCACCGCTACTTCATGGGTTATCTGTTCTTCCTGCTCTGCATGATCTGCTGGATGATCTACGGCTGCATTTCCTGTGAGTAGGGGAAGCACTCTTTCTTTTCTCTCCCTGGTTGGATCTCTCTGCTAACTCCTTTCCTTCCTCCCTCAGACTGGAGGCTCCACTGTGCCACCAGTTATGCCAAGGATGGTTTCTGGCTCTACCTGACCCAGATCGCCTCCTGCTCTCCCTGGATGTTCTGGATGTTCCTCAACAGCATCTTCCACTTCATGTGGGTGGCCGTGCTCATCATGTGTCAGCTCTACCAGGTCTGCATTTCCATTTTGTACACCCGACACGTTGAAAACGAGGAGATCCAGTTGATCTTATTCACGTCTGTTACTGTGTGAAGTGTTGGCTGACCTCTTAGAGTTCACCTGTCTTAGATCGCTGCTCTGGGAATCACCACCAATGAGAGGATGAACGCTCGGAGATACAAGCACTTTAAAGTCACAGCCACGTCCATCGAAAGCCCCTTCAAGTGAGTGATCTTTACCTGTTGGCTCATACAGAGAGGAGCAGGTCCTCGTTTCAGTGATAGCACTCCAAATGTCCGTGTCAGAAGGCCTTTGTTGTCCTAGTAACATACAACCACATTTGAAGAGTGCTTCTCTCCAATGAAAAACAAGACATGGCATACATTCAGGCGTAACATTTAAAGAAATAAGTATGAATTGCACATGAGAGGGGGGGGGGGGGGGGGGCAGTGATGAGATAAAATAGCAAGTGCATTTCACATTTAAAAGAAAACAACAGGCGCTAGTTTTTGAAGTGTGTAATGCTAAACTGGTGAAGGAATGTGTGAATGTACCTTATATCAATATAATAATTAGTCATTACCCTTCTCTCTCTCTCTCTCTTTCCCCCCTCCACCCCCCCGCAGCCACGGCTGCTTCAGAAACCTCATTGATTTCTTTGAGATCCGCTGCTGCGGTCTGATCCGGCCCGTGGCCGTGGACTGGACCACGCAGTACACAATAGAGTACGACCAGACGTCTGGCTCGGGCTACCAGCTGGTGTAGAGGACGAAGGAAGGGGGGGTGGAAGTAAGTTTTGGAATGATTACTGTCCCGTCTGTCCTTGGGAGCGCTTGCTTTTTTGGACCATCTCTCCCTCACCGATCAAAAGACTTGGAAAAGAATGAGCCAGGACTAGCATGCTGTAACGGGGCAAGGCCTCTCCCTCCGCCCTCTATTACTATTACTACTACTTCTATTCTCCAACATCAGACAGTACCTCCACATTCCCTAACCCACCCCCACCCCTCCACCTCGTCTCTTCTCCCGAGCCCTTTGGACGGTTGCGTTGCTGCCAGGCACAGACGGAGAGGAGAGAGGCCGACGGACCAGAGGAATTACAAAATCAAAGCTCATGTGTTTGTACTGGAGGCGTGACGCTGCCGCGTGGCAGCGCCGTGGAGACCCCTCCCACTTTCTATCCTTATTTATGGTGTCCCTGTTGATGTGCCCTGTGTGTATCCTTTTGGTTCGGTTCGGTTCGGTTCAGGAACTCTGCTGGTCCTGTGATCGTGAACTGGCTAGAAAAGCTGAAGGAAAGTTGTTTTAACTTCTTTTTTTAACCATGAATAGAGATAAGGGAATGTCCTTTTAAGGTCATGATTTTGCACCGTGATTATTTGTTGGAGTTGAGCGGATGAGGATTTGCCAACATAGTTGAACTTATCAGAGTGTGTTACAGGTGGAGCCGCTGGAGGAGTCCAACTTCTCACCTGCTGAAATAAAGCTGCACGGAAGTTTAGGAGGATATCGAAGCGTTTTTTACTCAAAGTAATAACCTGGAAACGTTTGATGTGCTGTAATAAGGCAAGATTAAGTGCATTCCTTCAGCGGCGAGCCCTTTAGACGTGACAGAAAATATCCTACAGACAATGTGATACAGGAATATTTATTTAAAACTATTTATAGACAAAGTTGCTATGTTCTAGCGCCATCATTTTAACATTTCACATCATTTTAGCTGAGTAGGTTTTTATGAAAACAACCATAGCAGTTTGACATGTAAGCCCGGGGACTTTACCATAAACTGTATATAGACGGGTACAGCTGGCGTATTTATTAACAGCGGAGTTGAGAATGCAGTCGAAGGACAGGGGAGTTTACAAGAAAGGTTCATTCCATGTTTTTTTTCTCCAAAAGCTGTAAAGTCTTATTTTTTGTTGTCTGTCTACAACATTGCACTGATCATTTGTTTTTGGCCGTTACTGAACACACGGGCCCATCAGCGCCGCTTCGCACCGACGCTTCCATTGTTTACAGAGAGGAGTAGGAGGGGCCAGTCAGACATGGCCAACTCCCCCCCCCCCCCCCCCCCCCCCCCCCCCCCCCCCCCCCCGCAGGCAGCAGCAGGACGGACTGAAGTGTAAAGAATGTGCACCTGTACATAAACAATATCTTTCTCTGTAACTATTTTCTTTCCTTTTTGTCAGTGTTAGTTGAAGGTGCTCCCGGATTAACTTTCTTTTTTTGAGTTTGGGGGATTTCTTCCAACAAAACAGAAGAAAATCAAGTGACTATACTCCAAGTGTATGACTATAGCTTTTAGTGATGTCTGACACTGCTGTCTATAGGCATCTTAGCCCCTTAATACCTTAAATCCCCCTGCGCCCCAGCCAAGAAACTCCACTGCATGTACGATGCTCGGGACAGCTGGGCTCTCGCCGTCACGCCCCCAACCCCTTAGTCATCACCATGGTGACAGCCCGGCAAGCCACGTGTCTGTATATAGTGAATGTTATGTATTTGCAAGTACTTTCCTGCATTGCGTTCATTTGTCTGTCTTTTATTCTATTTTCTTTCTTGCAAATCCAGTGTGTTTAGTGGAAGTTTTCTTTCAGGTCACCGACTACCAGTCGGGCCTAACTGTGCAAGTGTGTAATATATTTGGATGTTCCATGCTTGTGGACTCTGTAGTCATCCTTAAGGTTTTTTATTTTGTACTTCTATGTCATATATCGCTGGGTTTGTTATACCACTGGATGTACAAATTGTAAAGCAAAGACACTAGAGAACTAAGGCAGACGCCAATTTTTTTTTTTTTTTCTAAAAGCTGAAATGTGATCATGCAATAGTTTTAAGGACAGAGGGAGGTTATAATACATTAAGGCCTCTGGAACTTTTGGGCCTCATGTTTGCATCATCAGAAGGGGGCGGTTACGTCATCATAGTCCATGTTTCACTCCCGCATCCTGCAAACCAACCACTGATGTCATTTCTGCCCTACAAAGACAACGTACAGCTGCTGCTTTTTGTTTGCTTTAAAGGCCAAAGGTTGATTTCATATCGGTACCAGTAACTAACCACTTGTGTTCTAATCATGCCTTTAAAGTGACAGGAGGTCAATGCAGACTGGTGTTTTTGTTTTTCTAGGGCGGAGTTCTGCTCATCTACGACTTGAATTCAAAGCCATTTCAGTCCTCACTAGTTCTTCCAGCAACCTGAAATGTTTCTGTTCTGTCTCCCCTCTCACCTCGCCATGTGAGAAAATTCAAGTAAAAAAGATAAAGCACATAATCATCTCCAGTGCCTCTCTGCCCACCTTCAGACATCCATGTAACTCCGCTTCAGATGTAAACATATGGGCATGGTTCAGTTTTAATGGCTTTAATAATAAAATAGTCAAATGTGAACAAGTGGTTTTGTTAATGTTTTTATTTGAATCGAGAACACCTACTTCAACATGAATGTACATAAGGAAGAAAAGACAAGACATGGGCTGGTTGATGTTAGACAGAGGAATATAATAGAAATATAAAAGGTGTGATGGACCCAGGTGAGCCATCACTTGGCGTGAACCAGCGCGCCGGCTCCTTGGCCGTAACCAAACCCTTTGGGCCCAAAGTTCTTGGCGTAACACGCTGCAGAGAAAAAAGAGAGATAGATACATTAATAAGCTGCAGACTGGATTGTTCCAAAACACCATCCTTACATTACTGACTAAAAACATCATTTAAAAGCGTTGTGAGCTGATGTGTAGGTGCATTGCTACCAGGCTGCTTCATCATGCTAAAAGAAAGTGAACAGATGAAGAAAAGGAGTTGACGTTGCTGAGTCAAGCTTTCACAACAAGGGAATAACCCTTCCCACTGTGGGAATTATATCCCTCATGGGATTACAAGTTAGCGCTATATATCAACTCAAACATGTATTATATACACATATTTATATAGTAGATACACTATATATACTCCTTGTCTCCAAGGCTTCTTTAAGTATCTGGGTAATGTTTCATGTGTGAACAGCAAATTATGTAGATCAGAGACATCTGCAGAGACAATAAAAGGCAATAAAAAAAGAAAGAAAAGAATTTCCTAGACATCGTTTTTTTTAAATAAATTACAAACAAATGTGTACCTTTTAGTTGTTAAAACGAAAAGAGCTGTAAAGCGTGTTACACAAGTTTAGTTTTAGTCTTCTTCCATATCTGCTGAACTATCCCTAAGTTACCCATATTTTAATTATTAGGACTGATTGTGTCCCGCTATATGGAAAAGGACGTTGTGGTTGAGGTTTCACTTGATCTCTGCGCGCCACAGACCGGTTAGCGCTGAGTTCCAGCGGATCGTGTTTTCCGTACTAAAATCCCACCACCGTTTGTGTGTGTGTGTGTGTGTGTTTCAACAGTGCCGTTTCCCAGCTCTAACATCACCGTGTTGACGTTAAAATGAGCTCACCACTCAGGTGCAGAGTTTCTAAATAAACATTTACTGAACCCCCACCCCCCGATTTCTTTTTGTTGTTGTTGCAAATGTGACATTAGGTCTGCTGTCCACAAGTCCTGAAATTGTGTGTGTTAGAGCAACGCTACCCAGCAGTTGGGATGTGTCCACACCACTGGCTGATGGCGTCTGGCCTGTTAGGGTTCAGAGCGGAGATGCAACATTCCTCCTCATCAGTACAAGGTTTCATCATGACATTCAGCAAACATCCATCTGCTGACATCTGTGTGTGTGTGTGTGTGTGTGTTTATGTCTAAATCTTTGTCTCCTGTTTATCCAAACCATCCCATCTCACTGAGCCGATGAGGACATCTCTGAAGGCCAGACTGCAGCTGTTTCTGCTAAAGTATAGTGGACAGTTAGCAGCTCTGTTAGCATGACGAGGCCAATAGGATCCGGTCAAACCAACACTCCAAATATGAAAACACTCATCTGGGACAACGTACAAGTGACTACAAGAGGTACCAGGCTGTCAACCTGTTCCTTTGGGCTCTTTAACATTGGGTTTTGGGGAGCAACCTCCTTTGGGAGCCAGCCTTAAGTGGCCACTTGGTGAACTGCAGTTGTTGGCACTTCCGCATTGGCTTCATTGTTCAGCAGGTTGCTGCTTCATCAGTCTATATTCACGACGTTCCACTTCTTGGATTGCTCCGGTGTTGCCTGATATTCGGCTGGATGTCCTTTTTTTCATCCAGATGTTCAGCTAGCTAGACTATCTGTCCAATCTGAGGACTATGGTTACCTGGTCCTCAGATCTCTGCAGGGTAAATCCAGACAGCTAGCTGGACTATCTGTCCAATCTGAGGACTATGGTTACCTGGTCCTCAGATCTCTGCAGGGTATATCCAGACAGCTAGCTAGACTATCTGTCCAATCTGAGGACTATGGTTACCTGGTCCTCAGATCTCTGCTGGGTAAATCCAGACAGCTAGCTAGACTACCTGTGAGTTTTCTGTTGACGACTACACATGTCTCACCAAAACAACTTCCTTCCTGGGACTATTTAGCAGAGGCATCGTGGTTCCGTCCGCAGCTTAGCATCTCCCAAAGCGATGGTGATTGGTTTAAAGAAATGCCAATAAACCAGAGCATGTTTTCTCCTATCTTGGAATTCTGTGTGGACTAGCCAGACCTTCCTCGACAGCTCTGTGGAAGAAGGTCTGGCAAGGTCTGAGAGACTACAGCTTGGTCAAAACCAGCATAAAGTTGCAGGAACACATTCTCTCACAGTCTGGTATGAGATCACAAGGCATACAGCCTACGTGTATACTCTGTGACTGTGTTGTCATGACAATCCACACATTCACACCTGAGCCGAGTCATCATTTTTGCAACATGACTGAGCTAATGAAAGCCAAATAGTTGAGCTTTGCTAAGGTCCTGGCAGATGCCTCAATGTTAATGCTGACATTAGCATGATGTTAGCTTCTCCCAGTGACGATGCTTCCATGCTACACAGCCAATCAGGTAGCAGTCTTACATGTTTTATCTCACCTTTGCAGTAGATTTCTCCGTCTTTCTCCGTCTGCGTGGTCGACTCCAGGCTCTTGCCACATTTTGCACAGCGGAAGCAGTTCTTATGCCACGGCTACGAAGAGAAAGAAATCATTTTAATTGTACACTCGCTGCTGTTCAAGTCAGTCTTCCTGCTTTTTATGCTAAATCTACCTCAGATTATCAGACTAAAAAAATATAAATAAAAAGGTAATGTTAGCAGATGTTCCTTAGAGCGTATGTCATCTCCTTTTGTCAAATCCCATCAAAGCAGCTCTCCCAGCCTGGCGGGCCTTTCAGAATGTCTTCATTACCCAGAAAATGACAGCTTATGCTTTAGCCAACGAGTGGAGCCTCATCCATTTCCTCCCATTAGGAAACACATTAACAGCTCTCCGCCCGATGACATCACCTGCTATAAAACAGCTCAAGCATGAATCTGCATGCGATTAGCGGCAGGAAACGGAGACTTATTGATTTTCTTCCTCAGAATCAAACAGTCTTATGACTTCATAGGCTGTAACTCCGCCAGGAACCGTGTCCGGAGCGCCTCGCACGGTTAACGCCAGCTGTTGGGAAGCTCCCGTCCAAACCTTATGGAATGGCTTGAATCAGAAAAACAGGATTGGTGTTCTCTCATTAGGAGAGACCACACCAAACCTCCTGCGTGTGGTTCAGCGCTGTAAAGAACATGTGCGTTAGCCGTGTGGTTTGTAGCGTAGAGTGGGTTCCTGTGGAGTTCAGGGAAACAGAGGTTGGATTTCTGGTGGGGGCTGTTCATGCTAAAACTGTATGTAATGATTGTTAACTGCTTAATAAAGCTAGAGTATGTAGTTTCTGTTGCCCCCCCCCCCCCCGAGAAATTCTAAGTAATGACAACCACATTGTTGGCGCGTCCACAATCATTATCAGCTTTATTTGCCAGGTACGAGGACACATACGAGGAATTTAGCTTTGGATTGTATTGCCCACAATGTGTTTACTCATACAAAACAGCCACTACATACACACTAATATATACACACTAATATATACACACTATAAACAGAAACAATATAGACAGGTTGAGGCAAGAGTGCAATGAAGAGTGCAAAAGTATGCAGGTGTAACTTAAAATCATGATAGTTATTATTTTAATTATGGATCATAGTGCAAAAGGATGTTGGAATAAATAGTATTTTATTTATATATATATATGTATTGTTAATATATAAGTATTATATTACAATATGAACAGTATGACTAAATAATAAGTGGAACCAGTACACAGACTGATAAGAGACCGTGTTACTGGGTTATTGAACTGGATCTGAACCTGACACTGAGTCAGAAGTCAGCTGTTCATCAGAGAGATCAGAGCTTGTGGGAAGAAAGTCCACATGATACAAGCCTTCAGTGATTGCGCACATGCTAACAAGATCAAAAGGACATAATAATCCCGCTGATGTTTAACAGACAATGTTTACCACGTTACACATCTTAGTTTAGCATTTTAGCATGATAAGATCACCTAGATGAAAAGTCAGTGATTACTCTTCATCCAGAGGGGAACATGAATGTCTGTACCAAATGTCAAGGCAATCCATCTAATTAACAGATGTACGGAAAATATTAAATGTCAACCTCAGGGGATCACCAGAGTTCTTCCATTCATTGTTGTAAGACCTGATTAGCTCTTCGGGCTTGGGATTATGAGAGTAGTCAGACTAAACCAGCAACACGGAGGCTCCACCTTAGGCCTGTGGTGTCGACAGAGAGGAGAAGACTCTCACCTTGCCTGCCCCCATGATCTTCTCCGCAGCGTAGACAGAGTCTCCACACCGGGCACATTTATCTGAACCTCCAAACTTCTGGGCAAATTTGGATGGGTTGGGGTTGGTGGTCGGTCTGTGAGTCTGTGTCCTGGGGGGGGAATACACATGAGGCTATGACTTATTGTTTAAAATAACATGAATCCAAAGATCACCATAATTCAGTACATTGGAAATATATCTATAGTGTGTCAGCTAGAGGCTGACGTTGATTCTGGAAAGGGTTTTTATCATTTATTTACAGGTCATTTTGTGAAACAAGTCCTGTACCAGATCCTCCTCTTTTCTTGTGAAAACATCTAGTCCTTTACTAATTGTGAACCAAGTTTGTCTGTCAAAACATTGATAAATTTGCTTAATAAATACCTTGGTAATGAGTGATGTATCAGTTAACCATTGATTCTTAAATGGATTAACATCTGTTAAGACAACTTTCTAAAAGATTGCAACAACGTTTTAGAGGAGAAACAGAGCAGAAATAAAGCTGGCAGACCCTGCTCTGTCCTGGGCCAGGGCACCCGGGGCCCCTGGAGCGCTGCTTATCGGAGGGTGACTGCCAGCGCCAGCGGCCCCTGAATGAAGCCCTTTGTGCCAGAGGGCAGAGAGGAGGGGACAAGGGATCCTGCTGGTTACATAATAAACTCTTTCATAACAGTCATCACCTGATCTGACCACTCAGCGGAGTGTGTGGCTCGGGGTTTCCTGTTTGTTTCAGGGCTTTTACAGCTGGTGTACATAAGAATACACAGTTGAAGTAGGGCTGTTGATTTGTTTTTCACTGTTGCAACATCTTACCTAATGACAATGAGTCATCGTGTTAAATAATCGTGATTTCAGTTTTGACAAAAATAATCGTGATTGATTTTCTTTTGCATAATCGAGCTGCCCCAATCAATCAATCAATCAAAATGTATTTATATAGCTCTTTACAGCAACCAGCAGGTATCCAAAGTTCTTAACAGAATGAGTAAAATCACATCATACATTAGAAAGAGTGAACATAGAAAACAGTAAAATCAGAAAAGGTTACAAAGAAACAAAAGAATGAAATGGTCCCACTACTGCTACGTATTAAAAGCCAGACTGAACAGATATGTTTGGAGTTTGGACCTAAAAAGAGCGACATCTGTAACAGTTCGCATATCAGGGGGTCACTTGTTCGGGGCAGCAACCCCCCCCATCTACTGTTTATACCTGGACCTTGGGACTTCTCTCCACTGACTGTTTCTCCGTTCTGTGATAGGCTAGTCACAGCACCTCTCCCTTACACTATTCTGTGATAGGCTAGTCCCAGCGCCCCTCCCTACAGACACAGATTCCTTCTGTTGCTGTGTGAAACTCCGCTCCACTCAGAACACGGAGAAGTGAACAGCTCTCCCCCTCAGGTCCGCGGGGCTTTCCCGTTAACATTTAGGGTTTCTTCA
>NW_023265587.1:1082366-1088864 GCF_013103735.1 Etheostoma cragini
GGTTAAATATGCACACTTCCGGTTTAGGCCCCGCCCAGTCCGAGTACGGATCCGGATACAGATAATTCA
Source organism: Etheostoma cragini (assembly GCF_013103735.1). Lineage (NCBI taxonomy): Eukaryota > Metazoa > Chordata > Actinopteri > Perciformes > Percidae > Etheostoma > Etheostoma cragini. Next base: position 1,082,436 of record NW_023265587.1, read on the forward strand.
TGTGGTAAAAAGATACAGATACAGATACAGATAATGCTGTACTCGCTCATCCCTAGTTAAAATTTCAGCCAAAAACTCTGGGGCGAGACAGTTTAAAGCTTTAAAAACCAACAATAAAATCTTAAAATCTATTCTAAAACGCACCGGGAGCCAATGCAGGGTGCAGAGAACGGGTGTGAGGTGTGCACTTTTAGGTGTATTTGTTAAAAAGCGAGCAGCAGCATTTTGAACAAGTTGAAGGTGTGAGATGGAGGTCTGATTCCGACCAACATAGAGGGCATTGCAGTAGTCCAACCTTGAACTGATTAAAGCATGAATGGCCCTTTCTAGGTCGTGCCTGTTCAGAAAGGGCTTAACTTTAGCCAGCAGGCAAACCTGGAAAAGTATCATTTTAACAACATTGCTGATCTGCTTATCTAATTTCATGCTGCAATCAAAAGTAACCCCCAAGTTCTTGACAGCTGATCTAGTGTAAGATGCCAGAGCTCCCAAACTCAAAGCTGGACCGTTCTGCATGCCTAGAGTACAGAAAATAATACACTCTGTTTTACCTTCATTCAAATTAAGAAAGCTGTCTGAAAGCCACAACTTCATATCAGTGATACAACTAAGCTGGAGTTTAGTGCGAAACAAATATCATTATGTACCCCTAAGTCTCAGAAGTAGTTGTAGTTGCAGTTTAAGTACCCAGATAGTAGACCCGTCCCATTCCGGGGCCTCGGGTGTAGGGCTATTAGACAATGTACAGTATTAACCTCTTAGATCATTACTCTAAATTTCAGACTTCAGCTTTGGTTTTTCTCTTTGGATCAACACCATTTCCCCAACCAGCTGGGAATTTGAGAAACAGGCAGACTTTATTCCAAAAGTCCCGTCAAGGTTTTCATCTGGTAGTGTTAACTGTCTTGTTCAAGAACCAAAGCATGGTAGCTTAGAGTTCCTGGACGATGTCTTTAATTAACAGGCCACCCAGCAGTGGCTTTCACTGACATTTAGCCACTGACTCATGTTCATGCTGCTCTCGGGTTAACTCGGAAAGCTGTGGAATACGTTTTTAAAGTTGATGTATTTTGGAACTATTTTGAATCCAGAACAATGAGTGCATGCTGTGTGGGGACAATGGCGTTGTCAGCCTGCAGCCACAGCTGGTAAACATCATTACACCCAGTGTGCCACTGAACTCACTGACCTTATCAGCCTCACAGCAACCACTTGTGCAATGAAGTGTGATGAATGATTCATTATGAAGACATTTTAAGATGACATTTGTTTTGTAGTGAATCTATAAAATTGCCAAATAGTCATTTTTAAAAATGCCGTAGCTACTGGCAGCAGTGAAAGGCTTTTACTGATGGAAACAGTGCACAGCTCTGACCAAGCGAGGTGAAGGCCACTGAGCTTCTGCATTAAATGGACGCCGTGGGTACGTACGTCGGGATGTGGAGACACAGACCCTTCGCTGGACCGCGATGTGCAACTTCTAAAAAATGTAAATACCCGTCGTGGCAACAAACAACGCTTGGTCGTGGTTTGGTAGCGTTGCATTTCTTACAACTCATTTCCTGGTTCTCCTTCTCCCTAAACAACAGCAACTCAAGGAGAGGGTTAACTTTTCCTACGCCAGGTTTCTGGCTGCTGTCTGAAAGCACAGGGGAGACACTTTCTCCCATTCGCCCACTATGCCCCTCTAGAGATGGTAATCACTCCGGCACAAACCCCGTCACTCTCTCACTTGCTTTACAACACACTCCCCACACACACACACACACCAGCTATGCTTTCATCTTAAAGATATGCATACGCACAAGTCTAAACTTCATATTCCCAACGCCATGTAATTTAAAACATATGACTATGACAACCCCGAATCATTCAGCCGACGACTTTGGTTCCATGTTGGCTGAAATACCCATCATGATCATGGTTATTATCATAGTAATCAGCAGCCCGGCTTACTCTTCCTGTTTGATTCCCAGCCGCTCTCCTCGGTCCATGTTGAGCGTCCCCGCCCCCTGGCCGTAGCCGTAGCCTTTAGGGCCGTACTTCTTCCCGTAGCACGACTTGCAGTAGATCTCCTGGTCATGGATAGCCAGTGTGGTGCTGTCTAAGCCTTTCCTGCAGACCACTGCGGATACACACAAACACACACACACACACACACAGAGGAGTTATGGAAGTGGAATGGTGTCACTGTGCGCCTAAGAATTACAGTTTCTTCTTGTGATCAGGATGTTGCTGAAATGTTTTCACAGGAAAAAATGACTTGTAACTAGAAAAGGCTTGATTTACCGTAGGTGTTAAACATTTGAAATACTGAAAGAAGTCGAATGAAAACATATTGTAACAAGTGAGATTCTTTTTTTAGTATGAAGTAGATTGAGGAGCTGTATAAGTACTGCAAGTAAGGCTCATTCTACAGAGAAATACACACACCTGCATTCAGAAACTGTGCCTTTTACGGTTGTAAAGTCACAACTATACCATGTATAGGTAGAATGTGCTGCTACGGTGCCGTTACAGTCATTCCCCGGCAGATGTAGAAGACCCCAAAACGCTGACTATTCAGAGAAAACTGGGCTTTTTTGGGAGAAGACTTAAAGAGACGGGCGCTAAAACAAAGTGCTTTTAATCCAGGTTTTGATCCATAACTAGTTTTTCTTTTGGCAGTGCATGATTTCTTAAATTCAAATGCTAGCTGTTGGAGAAATCAGTAGTTGGCAGGTGTGTTCAAGGTAAAGAATGCATTGTTTGAATGAAACAAAGCATTCCAGTGGCTTGAGCATGCACACTGACTGTTGGGATTAGTTCTTAGTTGTAATTCTTCACACGCTCACTTTGTGCCTGTCTGGTACTGGTCTTACATTACACAACTGGCTGGGAAAAGGTCTCCTATCTCTTCTCTCTGATAACACTGGAAATGGAAGCTTCGTAGGCTTGTTAGAAGATGTCTGTGTGTCTAATCAAACTGCACCTAAATCCTCACATTTCCTTAACCATCTTTGTTGTAATTGTTATGGTTTCTCTTTTTGTCACACTATTTCAGTTTTCCTCGGCTACAGTTAGATCATGCATTCATGAGTTGGAGCAAATCCAAGAGTGTCCTATATGTCCCAATAAGTGTCCTATGAGGCTCTGTTTGAAACGGGTTGACATTTCTGAAAATTGGTGAATGTCAAACTTAGAAACTGGAGGAAAGGGCAAAGGAGAGCCAAGGACAGCAAGTGTCCTCGCTCATCATCATCCTCAGTATTAGGGTCACACAAAGCTGCTGTTGTATGGAACTGCTGCTGGAAAAAAATAACTCGTTCTTCATGCTGTGATTGCTTTGTTCTTCTCCTGATAGCCGCTAAATAAAACCGTTTGTTTAATCCTGGTCTCCTGGAACATCTTCACTGGCATTTGAAGTACGGTTCAGGAGCAGGACAAACCCCCGAACCGTCCAACAAACTGACAGAAATGCAGGGTGAAATCAACCACTGATGATGTGCTCTGGTTTATTGGAATTTCTTTAAACTGATCACAATCGTGTTGGGGGGTGCTAGGCGCCAGACAGAGCCACGGTGATGCTGCAAAGTAGCCTCGGGTAGGAAGTGGTTTTGGTGGAACATGTGTATGTTCAGAAATAGTTTTAGTCGTCAACAGAAACTCAGATTGGACAGGTAGTCTAGCTAGCTGTCTGGATTTACCCTGCAGAGATCTGAGGACCAGTAAACCATAGTCCTCAGAAGTCCACCAAAGGTTTAAAGATCACAGAGTACACGGAAGGTAATGGACATCATGCTGAAAAGAGTGAAATCTTGTGAAAAAGTTGAACATCGTGGATATAGACTATTTGGTTTGTAAAGAAGTAAATAACATGGATTGTCTGCTTTCTGTCTCTTTTGCTGACTGATTTTAAGAATTGACAAATTTTGTCTGTCTGAGACTATTGCTTCAAAGCCAACAAACAAATGTGTTTGTGTACATGCCAATAGAAAATCTCACACATTTGTGACCTAAGAGTAAGTTCATGTTTTACCTTTATTTGTGTTTATCTCAATGTTTGTCTGCCAGGTTTTAGTTTGTGAAGCCATAACTTGGGAATTAGATGCTTTTTAGTTCTCAAATCTAAAATTTCACTCAATGTGACAAGAACACAATGATAAAAGGGAAGTGTAAATGTGTTTGTGTATGTATGCATCTGTGTCTATGATGTGTAAATAACAATGTGTAAATAACTGAAGCATTAGATTTACTGAAGGATAAAAGTAGAGAAAGGGGGTAAACTAAACTCTAGGGATTTAGTATGGTACATTTGTAAGTTGGCGGACTCACAAGAGATGAGTTAAATATGAGATATCCTAAATTTTTAGTCCTACACATGGGGCAACCGGCAAAATCGCAGCATCCTACACGTCCCATAATGCAACTCTCTCTTTTGGACCATCCATGCCTGATAAATGGCCGTGTCTTCAAACCCCCTTTCTCCAGTTTGTAAGACAGGCTTCATGTTGAAAATGTGTAGTATTTTTTCAGATGGTCGACTGCTCCATAAAACATCATCCAACTGTAGGAGTAGCACTCCCTACAGTAAGTGAACGGATGTTATGGGGAAATCAATGAAAGAATATGTTGTCCACATGGTCAGCAGGAACATTAAATATATTATATCTTTACTTCATGGGTTAAAACATGCAAAACACAGCAATGGTCCTTTAAGAATCCAAAGTGTATGTGTTACAGCTGAACTTACTGCAGAGAAAACAGCATTTGTGGAAACTCTTCCCGTCACACTGCACTTCCTCGGCGTGGTACACTGTCCCGCGGCATGCTCCACACTTGTTGCCTCCTCCCCAGTTTGGCATTGTGTGGGATTCTAAGAAGAGAGATGGAGATAAGAGAGGCTGAAGCATGTGACTGAGGCAGGGTTACTTTCTCTCTTCCACTTGCTCCGATTATGTCCACATCTGAACTATGGAAACAATTTTTTTAGGCCAAACAAAGAAAAAATGTCCATGGAATTGAGCATTAATGTTTTTCAGCAATGCTCTTCTTCATTCACTCTCACACACGTTCACCCGGAGGATCGACAAGTGGAAACGTGTAACCATAACCATAGCACCTAATGCACTCTACGGAGAACATGGCTCTGAAAAGTAATGCCCCGGGGCTTTTGTTGTTGTCTGATGGGCCTTGACTGCAGGATGCAAACACGAAGAAGAAGTGTGAGCACAGAGTAAACACTGGTGTTACCACACGGAGCCCACACGATGCACCCATTCACGTCCTGACTCACATGTACATCGGCCTGTAATTACAGACTCGGCCCCTTTTAAATGTGTCAAGAGTTAAGGGACCAACTTAACATTTGAAAACTATCCTTGTGTATCACTGCAAAGCAAGCCAGCTGTGGTATCATACATGGGAGACTAAAATGAAAAAGCGCTGTTATTCTACAGAAAACCCAGAGCAGTTGAACATATTAATCTTGCGGGTGGCGAAGTCCTCCTCCCAGCTAGATTAGAGACTGTAGAACAGGTCAGAGCGTGACAGCGGATCAAAAGACCACTAACATTAGCCTCAAAGTTCCCTCAGGGGCTGGATGTGATAAGAAGGTCGGTGCTGAAGTGTACAGGCCTACAAGTCAGCTGAGATGTGCTCTGATGGAAAGCAATCTTAGGTTATTATTAATATATTACGTGAATCCTCATAGATTGAAGTTGCCAAAGACAACAACTCCGGCAAATTTCCTTCAGTATCTAGTCCATCTTGGAGAATAGTGTGAAACTAAATGTTCCCCTAAACCAAAGCCAATGGGATTTTAATAGTGTCGACTCTTGACGGCAGGAACCCTGTAGAAACTCTGGAAGACATTACTGCCCACTGCATTTTTAATTGAAGTGTTATTTATTCCTGGCACTTGCTATTACATGTTCTCTTCTGAATAAATGCACAGTGTGTGTAACCTCTGGCCCATGAACCCATGCTGAACCAAAGTTATCAGAATGTATGGCTAATTGTTTAGGAGGTGGACTTAATGTCGATAGGGTTTAATACTGCTGTCCTGCATGGCCATGGGTAACGTTCATACCCTGTTAATATTCCGGTCTAAGGTAACGTTCATACTCCGGTAATATTCCAGTCTAAGGTAACGTTCATACCCCGTTAATATTCCAGTCTAAGGTAACGTTCATACCCCGTTAATATTCCAGTCTAAGGTAACGTTCATACCCCGTTAATATTCCAGTCTAAGGTAACGTTCATACCCGTTAATATTCCAGTCTAAGGTAACGTTCATACCCGTTAATATTCCAGTCTAAGGTAACGTTCATACCCCGTTAATATTCCAGTCAAAGGTAACGTTCATACCATGTTAATATTCCAGTCTATGGTAACGTTCATACCCCGTTAATATTCCAGTCTAAGGTAACGTTCGTACCCGTTAATATT
>NW_023265587.1:1088964-1112505 GCF_013103735.1 Etheostoma cragini
GTAACGTTCATACCCCGTTAATATTCCAGTGTAAGGTAACGTTCATACCCCGTTAATATTCCAGTCTAAGGTAACGTTACCGGGAGCGGGCTAACGGTGGCTAATGTAGCCGCGACGTCCCTTAAATGCCGATAAAACCCAAAGCAGCGTAAATTAGCCTGTTATTACTAATCACTTATAACGTTGTAAATACAAATGTATTTAGACAAGCATGGCTTAAGCTAACTTAATCCTTTAGTTTCTTACGTTTTGACTGTTTCGGTGTTTTTTAAGTAACGTGATCTAATGAAAACCTATTTTTATGTTGAGTGCAGAGTTTAGTAACGTTAGCTAAGTAACGTTAAGCTAACTGCTGCCCTTATTATCAACTTTCTTTATCTTGGCTATAAATGCCAGAAACAACAGTTTATCCAAATTATTAAAGTGACTGAGACAAGGCAAAGGTAAAAAGGTTAACATTAGAACCTGCAGCTAATGTACAGGTTCATTTAAAACACCATAGAAGACAAACTACTTCCTCTTTAACGAACACATTTCAACGGGTTGTAAACCCATCTGAAAAGCATTTGGTTTGGCAGAATGTGTTAAAAAAAGATTACCTTACCGTAGTCTTTAAAAAGCAGGTGAGGTGTAGAAGCAGGACTGACTGGGCTCCAGCTGAAAGCGTTCCCCGTGTCTCCAGACAAGACTGCGGCTGCGAGGCCACATCCTCCAGCCTCCGTCTCTCTGCTGCCCCGGTGCAGGGACGGGCAGCAGAGGGGCGGGAACGCAACCATGCTGCCTTCAGGTACTGTCAGACATTATGAAGAACGAAGGGCCGTCAGTCCCTGGCTCCATATCATGCACTAAAGGGAAATAAAGATGCTTTTTATGAAGGTCACAATCTTTAATCAGAAACAAGTTTAGTTTCATAAGTCGGTTCCATACTCGCATTAAGGGGTGGCCTTGGTTTGATGGCATTTTTTGCCACTTGAGAATTCAATTTTCAACTTGCAACTTTCATAGAAAGGTGTCCAGTAGCAGCCTTGATGTCTTTAAAGGGACATATGGGCAGATCATGTGAGGAGTGTTGAATCAGTCTTCTGTCTACACGGTGCTGGGTAATTAAACAGGTTGTGGGGTCCGGGGACACCCAGGGGTGCATCTTTCTTGTGCTTAATGAGTATAAAACTCGCGAAGGGAAGGGAGGTTGTCTGTCCTGTCAAGATCACAGGAAGTGAGATGGAGACAGTAGACTCGTACAAATAGCCCACCTGTGTTTACACTTTTCTTTTTTTGGCCAGCAGTGTGTATCTACTTAATGTACAGTAAATGTATATGTATAGAAATGAATATTAGAAATACTGCAAATGCTTAAATCACACCTCTGCTGTATCAGCCTGTCCAAACCTGCAGTCATCCTGCTCCCTGCTGGACACACTATGTAATAAATAAAAAAGAGCCCAAAAAGAGGGGTTAGAAGGGACATTTTAACTATGTTACTTGTATTTCAATTGGGTATTTCCATTTTATGTAACTTCATACTTCTACTCCACTAGATATCAGAGGAAAGTACTGAAGAAAACCTCCCACTTCTTAAGCTAAATAAAAGGAAACTGCATCATCCCAAAACTGTTTTTTATCTGCCACCATGAAAAGAGATATGTGACACTACGAACGTATGATGATCTTGTACAATGTGACACATTGCTGTGGATTAAACTACTCAACAGTATATACAGGCATAAAATGAGCAAAAACTTAAACATGCACCTTAATGCAGCGATGATTTTTAATCCAGAAACAATCAAATAGAATAGCATAACACTGACAGGGAGCAGTACAGCACCTCAACCTGCTTTATAACACAACAAAACATGGAAACCTTACGTTTTTCAATAAGGGACCTTTAATATTAGAGTACAGGTTTAAGATTGACGTGACAGAAAGAATTCATGTTTTACATCCCTGCCAGGCTCACCACACTGGCACCACACTTTTAATTAAGGGGTTAAACCATAAAATGATCCCCTTTTAAGGAGGGCAGGAGTTATGCCTAATTAAAGACTTTAATGCACACAGAGACGCAGCAAATGAGATTTTCAGTGGAACCAACACGTGCGATTAATGCAGAGAATATCTGCACCGGTGCCAACTAACCCAGCTTCATTATTATTTTAATGATGCCTTCTGTTGCAAACATTAGAGTGCTTGATAGAAGAAGATTAAATCAGCTTCATGTTCATGTTCAGACTGTCCATTTCAGTATTATTCTTTTTCAAATGGATGATGACAAGGAAGGCCAATAGTTATGACTTCACTTAATAATTACACTAGATGGAAAATATATGAGATGGTAATTGCTGGCCATGAACTCATGTCATGTGAATGGACATTGTTTTCTCTATTGTAATGTATAGTTTTCACAATGAATAGACAAAGGGAATCTTGTTATCTCATTTGATTTAACCCTTCTGTTGTCCTTGTGTCAAATTTGACCCGTTTTCAAAGTTTCTGTATCAGAAATTTGGGTTTCTTTCTTTATTGTCTATGAATAACCAAAATAAGTGTTTTTTTTTTACAGCATGCAGAATGTGGAAAGAAAACCTAAACCAGTGTCTAAAACGTGTTCAACCCTCTAACGCGGGAGGACAACCCAAGGGCCACAACTCATGTAGAAAGGGCCTTGGTCAGCCAACTGGCTTCATTTGATTGCTGATCCCAATCAGCTGATTGAACACAGCCAGGGCTTGATTGTAGCCAGCCATGCTCAGCCCCCAGGATCACAGCGAGAGCTAAAGGGAAAATCTCTCAACAGTAGGGAATGTTAGCTCTCCGAGGATACCGAGACATCTCAAGGAAGTCTCAGCAGAGCCCGGAAGAACATTTCAAGCCTCAGTTGAGGTCAGACTAAGGTAAAGAGACTAGCTTAAAATGGGTTTTGTGGGATTAACAGAAAGCTGGGCACTACTAGTAACCAAAGACCCTGTAGGCTTGGGATACATTTTCCAAAAAAGAATCAGAACAGTCCCTCAGGCTTTTTGATCTATGGACAAACTTGCCAAACCTTTTCATTACCAGGATCTGGTTCCATCTAGGGTGAAGGACCTGGAACTTTATTTATCAAATGGCTGAAAGTGACAGCCCAACTTGTGCGAGATATAATTAAACCTCTTTAATTTGTACTCCTACCTGTAAACTTAACACAAGCCATTGATCCAATTTCTCATGCAGAGATCTCTTAGATCATATGACTGCACTTCAGAAAGCAACACAAACCTCCTGAGATAGTGTTTTAAACTTCCAATTACTTATACTAAATATAATTAATGTTATCTGAATGATTCCAAATGGGAGCAGTTTTAGGCAACTGTTTGAACACAACGACTTGAGGAAGGTGAGGAAATCCCAAATGTAGAGCCTTCTTAGGGAAAACAAAGATGGTTGCTTTTGTAAAATGAGATGTATTATGGTTCTCTAAAGCAGTGGTTAATCTTTTTGATTTGCGACTAGAAATGGCTCAATAACATTTTTGCTTTCCGATACCTGAACTTGCGTATCGGCCAATTCAGCGGCATACTGTTATCCCTGTGTGGATGTGATATGATTGCGACTGTTGTTGTCGTCCTGGTTTTTGTGAAACATGAACAAACGCAAACAAAATGCTGCAGAACTTTAATTAGTTATCCAGTTTGACACTCAATCACAACTGAAAAAGATCCTAAAGTACTTTTAAAGTAGACTTTCTTCAGGTCTAAATTCCACGGTATTGGATCAGTGACTAAAGTAGAGTACTTATGATACCAGCATTTTAGGCAGTATCGGAGATACTGGTAACATCAGTCACAGCTTGCACATCTTCAGCTGTCCTATACAAATAAAGGCCTAAAAATGACCACAAATAACTGTAAAAACAAAACTGCTGTTTCTACGCTTCCCTTGGCTGATATTCTTTTTTTTTTTTTTTTTTTTGTGAATGCTCTGATTGATACTGTACATGTGACAAACAATGCTTTGCTTTAATGACAGTTTAATTTTAGCAGCTAGCACCCAGCCTTGTCCAATGTGCTCCAGGCTCTGTGGATCTTTTGATGACTTTGGGCGTTTGTGACTTTGTCTCTCCCCCTGACCCGTGAGTTGTTCCAGGACTTCCTGATTTACCAATGAAGCTCTGCATATAACACATGAAATGTACCAAACTCACAAGGTAAGGTTTTTTTTTTAAATTTTATTTTATTTTTTCTTCTTCTCTTCCCAACTATCTGGCAACCCCATGATATTATCTCCCGACCCCCACGATGAGAACCTCTAAAGTATAGTGGGGACACAACTTGACATGTTTTTCAGATGGTGGCCCTCTGTACATTGTGTAGGAACATGGTATAGTAGGTAAAGTAGAAGTGTTGTTTTGTTGAAATGCAGCAAAAAAATCCAATGTCTTGGTCAGGTTGAGGCAAAACGTTCAGTGAATGTTAAATATTTACTTTCAAAGGCATTCAAATAAGTCAGTTTGTAACATACCAAAATCTTAATTCTGATTTAAAGATTTTTGCTTTGAATACATTTCCGTTCCAAATATAAATTTCATTAACTACCACTAATCTGTATCGGCCTTGAAAAAACAGCGTTGGTTGATTCCCTACTAAAAGGCTTTCACCCTATAATAGTAGATATGGTAGCAATAGCATGTCTAGTAGTAATAGCTGTAACTTGCTTCAGTAGTATCACCGTGGAGGGAGTACCAGTAGTAGTGAACTGGTCTTTGTCTCACGAACAGGGTTTTCATTGAAGTGTGTTTGGCCACCACTGATACTTGGCTAAATGATCTGTCTATTAAAAAGTTAATTGTCCCATCTGCTAAGATTTAGGGTCATAAATGCCTGGGAGGGCCACATCCAAACATCTCTTGGCAGCTCCCTCAGCTCAGTTTTAGTGCTAATATTAGTTTAGATGTCCTCGCGTGACTCAATCAGCCTGATCGGACCCGGAGCTCACGCTTGACGTGTTGAATGAGTTTCTCTCGTCACTGGAATTAATTTGTAATAAGTAAGAACCTCAGCACACAGATGCACTTACAGCATGTGTCATTTTAATTTCAACCACCTTTCTGCTTTTTCAACACTGTGGCTTCACTCAGACCATTAGTTCCAATCTCAGTGTTTAATGTGTGCAACACTGGCCAGTTCACAGCGTGAGATGAACTGTCGTCTGACCACATTAGCATGGCTCGCTTCCACCTGCTGGGCCATTGTTTATTGGACTATGAATTATTGGTGCCATCTGGAAATCTGTCAACATTATAGTTGTCATTTAGTGGGTCCCCCCCATTGTGGCGTAAAACTTCATAGCATAGTTGTTACTAAATAAAAATTCTTTTTTTAAATTCCAGCCCAAATTAAAACAGGGAGGCTATTTGACCATCTAATAAGAATACAAAAACAACTGATTATGGGGAGACCTCTTTGTAGGCTGAGGCCTTTGCAGAGCCCTGGGTTCCAATCTGACCTGTGGCCCTTTTTCTGTGTTGTCCCCCATCTCTCTCTCTCTCTCTCTCTCTCTCTCTCCCACCTTTCCTATCTATCCATTGTCACTATAAAAGAAGAGGAAAAAGCCCCCCAAAATAATCCTTAAAATAAAAACTAGGATTATGTTCCTTACACAAAATACGGTCCCACATTCACACACATTCCAAAGCTGGTCAGTGTCATTCTTTATTTATTTTTTAATAAAAATTTGTTAAGTCATATAGAAGAGGAGAGTTTGGCCCGTAACTACAGAGAGCGCAGAAATACAGTGAAGAACAGCTCCATGTTTTATAAATGTTGGATAAGTAGACACAACTACTAAAAATAGCAGTTCCATAATCCATTATTTGAAACGCATTACAGCAGCCTTTAACATTCTGCATGTGAAAGTATGAATGACAATATGAATACAATATACAAAAATAATTAGCCATACAACTGTACATTAATGACCACACATCCACTGGTCAGAGTGGAATCTTGCGCACCCTTTGGTGTGACATAGCTAAGCTTCGGTGACTTCCGTACAATGCACAAATGTTTTGGGTGGGTTGTCTGGAGGCAAGTTAGTGGGCTATCAACTCAGTGGCTGTTATCCCTGCACAACCTGAGAGTCTGTAGTGAGGCAAGTCTCACACACAATTGAGCACCGCCCATGGTGATTCTGATTGGTTTAAAAGCTTGCCATTAAACCAGAGCACATTTTTCTCCCATCCCCGAATGCCATGTGGAGTAGCCAGACCTTCTTTCTTCAGCATGCTTTGGAGGAGAGTCTGGCAAAGCAAAACGACTCAACCCCCAACTGAACCCGCCAACAGCGGATTGTCGACACATACTGGAGGTCTCCCAAATGTGTCTGACTGTATGACTGATAGGTCAGTCTTCTTTTCCCTGATATTAGGATTAAAAAAAAGCTTTACAGTACTCCGACATCCCTTCAAAATCCAAGTATTCACGTACCTGAGGTCATTGCCACGTCACATTGTCTAATTTAAGGACAGTCCGTCAGTAACGGAGCTCAAGGGTTTGGTTTTTAACCATTAAGCACTATGGTTGCAGATACAGTGAAAACAAACACAGCACCAGTCCATGGATGCATCAACAAGTCCAAGAACTGTTCCTTAAACTTCTTGGCTGGCTGTAAACATTTTAAGGCTTTAGTGATTTTCTCCATACAGTACCAGTCCTGGCATTGCCTGCCACGGCACTAATTTCAATTGGTGCTTATAGATTTCCTATTACACCTTGATAATGTAACAAAACCTGAAGGGCCAACTAACAATCACTTCAAATCAGAGAGATACTTAGTGCTAAAAAAAGTTAATGTTACATTACAGTCCCTGTAATCAACATATTTGCTAAAATATAAAGAGCAATTGGGGTTTAATACACAAGGTGTGGGGAATTAGGTAGCGTGATCATGTCTGGGAGGGGAAATTAAGGCTCAAGTACAAAACACAGCAGTGGCCCACTACAAGAGGGCACTGTGGCATTGGCAATACAGATTCCCTCTTAAATCTGGTGTCCCATAACTGAACCATGAGGCACATTTTGAAATCCTAATTTCAAATCTTCTAATCTTCGCATTCCAAAAAAAAGTTTTGTATTTTAGGAAATGGTTAATTTTAGGTCTTGGAACAGTGTTTTGCTAAATACTTTTTCTTTTTTATTGCTGCATTTTGGAAAGAAAACCGGTCATTAATTAAATAAACTAACAAAGCACCAGTGGTTAGAAAACATTTATCTAACCGTCGGATCAACACCCGAGCACGTTTGCCACTTATTCCATCTCCTCGCATGTCTAACTGGTGGGGGGGTGGCTGATGTCCAGTCTCCTCTGTGCCGACCCTCTTCTTCGGCCAGCTGGCGCAGCGCTGACTACACTTCCCAGTGTTCCCGGGGTCTGGAAGAAAGCCTTAGAGGCAGAGGGCGTGGTTTCCTTGGGAGTGAGCGGGGTCTGTGATGGTGGACAGGGATGTAAGATTGAAGAACATTTACACAGAATCCTGCTCCAGTTAGTGACTAATTCATGGCCACACCCAGATTCATTTTTTTATGGAGGACACTCTTTAACACCCTGATGTGGGAAAAAACAATGTGGTCCCGGCTCAATGGTTACGGACCACCATAATATAACTAGACAATACTGACTTGAATCGGACAAATCAGATTTCCTAAAACCCGGCCCTACTAGTATCTAACAGCTGGATCTTTTTCATGAAGGTACCACTCTGATATTAAAAGTTAAAGTGGGGGGAAATACAGGTCACCCGTGATTTATGCTTCATTATAACACGGCTATTGACTCGTCACATTGTTTCTAATGCTGTATTAATTAGCCTTCCAGCAATCCGCCTCAGAAGGCTGTCAAAAAAACCGACTATTTGAGAATAGCAATGCCAGCAGACTGTTAAGCTTTGCAGACAAGAATATTAATCCCTATTCAACAATTTAGAGATTAATCAACTTGAATGGCTAAATGAGTAAGTGTCTAAATGAGGGGAAACCTTCCCTTCCACAAAACAAATGTCGTACTTGCTCATATGTCAAGCTAGGTCATGGCATTTTGCAAGTGCCTGGTACCAGAAAGGTCACACATCATTACGAAGTGTGTGTGTGTGTGTGTCTCAGTTCCTACCAGTGGTTCTGGTGCGGTGATACTGACTGTCTGACGCGGCGCTGAGGGAGAATGTGGAGCGCCTGCTGATCCATACAGCCGGCTCTGTTCTGGAGTGGATGGTGATGGAACAGGTGACGTGCTGATCTCTGCTGCCGCCAGGCTGTATGGTGCCGCCCCCACCATAAAGTGGGCCTGTGACATCACAGCAGGCAGGCTAAAGCTCAGGTTGGTTTGGGCCTTGGAGCCTTGCTGTTGTAGAGCGTTGGCCACCAGGGGGTAGTGGGAGAGGGCTGCAGAGGGAACCAGGACGTAGGGCAGTGCCAGGGTGGGAACACTGCTGGGAGGAAGTGCTAGGCCGGCTGGTGGCTGGCCAGCAGAAAGGAGGAAGTTGAGGCTATTTAGACCTGCAGAAGAGAAAATGGTAAGGTTTTTATTTTTTTTTAGATTACCCCAGGCATCATCAAATGGCAGATTGTGGCCCAGATCGGGTGGTGGTTCTGTTCAACTTGTGACCAATTTCTGATAAAGCACTTTTCCCCTTGATGGTCGCAGTGTTTACTGTGCGTAGAGCGTTCACTTGAGAGAACAGGGCAAGGCTGTGTTCAGATCGGCAAAAAGTAATCCGGTGGGGCAGTGTCGATGAGCCAGGCCCATTTATGTGTGATGCCCTGTTCTTTAATCCCCCAATGTAGTAAAAATTTTAGTTTTTCCTCAGATCGTTTAAAGATCTCAACGTTTATGACCGCACTTGAAGGCCGCTTCACGGAGAGAGCCGAGTGAGACTGATCGCCTGTACTTTGCTGTGTGGTAAACATTACTCCTTGTAGTGACAGAGGCAGGGATGTCTCCCGTTTACTGAACGGGACTCTCACACTGGCTCAAACACACTGACAAGACTGATCGCCGCGTACATGATTGGCAACCAACGCGTGACCTCGGGTTGCGTTTCTCTAAAAGTTGAGTGTCTCAGCAAATGGCGCCACCCCCGCTGAAGCCTAAATGCACTTAATGAATGGAACGACCTGCTCTTTTGCCGCACTGTCTAATGGCCGACACAGGCTGTGTGAAAGCCCACTAAAGGAGGTGACAGACTAAAACACAGTAGTTCAGCCATTATTGATCACTGTGTGTGTGTGTACCTGCGTCGTTCGGTACATAGAGGTAGTGTGATGGTTGGGCAGGCTCACTGCTGCTGTTGCTGCATTGACACTCAGTCAGCGTCCGCTCTGTAAAGAGGCCTGCTGGGTGACTGGGGGAAGTCCTAGTGTGACCCGTCTGTGAACAATCTGCTGCTTCAAAGTGAGCTTCGGCTCTCATCTGGCGGGAAAACAAACACTAGGTATAAATGAACGTGGACCAGCTGATGGACGTGGTTTAAATAAAGGAACCATAAGTTTGTAGTTGTGCTTCAGATGCAATGCAATCCACAATCCATCTACAATCCACAATCTACACAGTCAACAATCCATCATGACGTGTAACAGTGCACTGAAACAATCTCCCCTCCTACCATTGGAGTGACTTCTGCCAAGTCATTTTCATAAAGAACCATTTTACCAACAAAAATGAGGCTTTTCCAATTACTAGGATTGTCCCGCCTGAATTATGGCTAGTTTTCCCTTTTTTTTCTTACATTTCCTATACATTACTAATAGAAGTCTTTAATTACACCATGAATGGGTTAACTTCATATTTTCCATTTACTGGTCTGCTATTCAGACCTCCTAACAGGATCTTGCGCTAGAAGAAGCAAAACTGCACTGACCTAAAAATAATTACACCGTTCCCTGTCAAGCTTAACCAAGAAGAGAACCCCCATCAATAACAATTGCATTTATTTTTCTGGGCAAAATCTCATCCATATCATCATGGCAAAATAACAGCACCCCACCTGGTCACATTCCTCTAACCCAGACCTTCCTTTCTTCTTCAACAGTGGCACCTCGTCATCCCTCCTCCTCTTCCTCCCCCCCTCAGCCTCCAGCCGGGGCGATCTCGAACCTTCAGGCATCTGGTCAGGCTTGTCTGGCGCCCTGTACAGCATGACCACAGAGGGCTGGGACAGGCTGGGCAGGTAGGCCAAGCAGTGGGGGGAGGACATGGGTGCAAAGAGGTGTTCTGGCTGGAGAGAAGGTGCCAGCTGGGTGGAGGCCAGAGGCAGCGTGCTGCTGCGGCTTTGGCAGTTGGGACGGTTACTGCAGGGAAACGAAAAAGAAGCAAATGAGCCATCAGAATTAGGGGTGGGACAACATATTTATTTAGTTTTGTGAGAATCAAAACATGCACTTAACCGTTTTACATGCTTTTTGTATTCATAGACCGATTTAGCATTTATTCTTAATTATTCCCACAAGGGAAATTACAATGTTTTCATGCTGTTGTTAGAACACACATTACACACACCCCTGAGAGAGCAAATGAGGTGTCAGAGTGAAGGGGCTGCAGCTGTCAATGGACAGGCGTCCTGAGCAGATGGGGGTTCGGTGCCTCGCTCAAGAGCACCATGGCAGTGCCCAGGAGGTGAACTAGCTACCAGTCCACACTCGGCACTCTGGTCTGTTTGGGGACCTGAACCAGCGACCTCCAGGTAAAGCTTAGATTGGGACCATAAAATCAAGCCCAAACCTGCCCAATACATTAACTATAATTATGAGCTTGATTTAAATCCAACTTTTTTTTTTTATGGGTGGGTTGTCCAACAAGGACAAAGCATGTAAACTGCGTTTGATTATTCAGAATGGAAAGGATGAAGAAACATTAAAAAAACAACTCAAACCATAGCTCCCTCAGCCAAATAGTGTGGGTGACAGATTAAGGCAGCCACTTAATCAAAGCCCTGGAACCATATAGAAGACTTTCTTTTCACTATCGCCTAAATAAGTGTCCTTCGTCGGGGTCTGCATGCCGATGCACTGACCAATGCGCCGGATATAGGAGGGACCATAACTGCTGCTAAAGGACTCGTGAGATATCTGAAACATTCTGGCCTGGTTGCACAATTATTGAAGACAATGCTACAGATGAGGGAGACACGATTTAGCACCGTTAACCTCACATTCAGGTGCAGGACATAGCCTACCCCCAGAGCTTAGTTAGAGATTTAACTTTTATCTTTAGCTTCTAACTCCTACAATACTCTTTGTCCTTGTCACAGGCAGCTGATGTAGATTATCCACAGTAATACTGATAGTTGGCCCTGCAAAGGTTAGCAAAAAGAGCATGTGTGTGTGTGCACGTATGCTCACTTAGTGCTGTTTCCAAACTGCAGGTTGCTTCTAGTCTCTTTGGAGAAATCAACAAGCTGGTTGAGCTGACCTGCAAAGAATGGGGACGCTGCAATTTATCAGACATTATAAAAACATTCTACTACAATAAGCTATTGGTGGACTGACTGAACAGTGGCAGAGAATACAAATTAAAATGTCTTACCCATAAGGTCTCGTCGTGGACTGCTGGGTGCAGAGTTGACCAGCCGCTGTATGGCCACAGAATTAGGTGCAATGTTGAACGATGCGTGTCGTGCCATCTTGGCTTTTCTAAAGTCCTCGGGCAGACTGACAGCTGACACATTCAAAGTATTTCCTCCAGCTGATAATAGTGAGGTGGACAAGGATTGAGTTGGCATGAGGGCATTAATGAAAAATGCAGTTTGTTAGCAATAAAGCTGCCATTTGTTTTGTTACCAGATATCTTGTGAAAAGTGTTCTTTGCAATTTCAGAACCACTTTAGATTTCTCTTTAAATCTTACCAGTATTTCCAGAGTTTTTGAATTCAACAGGGCCATGCCACTTGAAAGCTGGCTTCCTGCCCCTCTCCTCCCGGACATGGACCTTCTTTATGAGGCCCAGGCTGGTCAGCACATTTGCGATGTCGTATAGTCGGCGCACCTTAGCTGAAGGTACAGGGGTAACGTTACGTTTGATAAAGACACGGGATTTTGTACAGCAGGACATGTATTACAGCAGGACACACTCTGTTTCTTTCTTACTTTTGTACTTGCTGTGACTGGTTGAGTCACTCTCCTCAATGAGGATCTTTGCTGCTGCGTCCAGAGTTACGGTCTGAGTTTTGGACACCAAGAACAGCATGACAAACTTCTGGCTCATGATGCGCAGGGATTTGTCCTTCCTGTTGCCACCATCTGAAAATAACATGGAAACGTTTGACAATGTCAGACTACTGCAGTCACAGGACTCTGCATATGAATTAAGAGAACCTTGTCAATAGGCAACAGTATAAATTGGGTCATTGTGCAACATCAAGGAACAATGTGATCATGAATTATGAGATTCTATATGCTTAACTGTGCGGTTGATGCCTTAATGACACCACAGTCACAACAAACCTGGTGGACATTAACCAATAAATGGACATCATAGACCTATTCTTTGTCAAGAGTGCTATTGTTATCCTGCCACACTGCCAAGTCAACACACACACACACATATGCCCTCTTAAAAAGCAGCTCACCATGGAAACCAGGCTTGTATTCAATCCTTGTGGTTTCAAGGGAATGCCTTTCAGTGGTAGTGTTAATTTGGTGGAAGCTGCTCTTGAGATTAGATCTACACTTACATTTTTAGATGTAAGGTAGGTGGTTAAAATACATTTAGCTACGGCCACCGTCCACAGCAGGACATTGCTTAACTTCTGTATCGGTACTCCTGTCCACTTCTCCAAACTGGGGGCCTGCCCACCTCCATCTACTGTAGTTAATACTCCGACTACAGAGAAGAACTACAACCCCACCAAAATGAGGCCGTTAGCTGGTGGATACGGTAGGACATGGCTTTCCAGAATCCCTTGACTAAAGATATGAGAAGCTTCAATTCTAAGAATAAATAAAGTTAACTGTAATGAATGAAGTTCATTACGGTTGCTAGCATCTCCTTCTGCTCCATCGTCCTTGCGCCCCGGTGCAGCCTCCCTGGCTTCGGTGGGCAGCTCCATTTGGAGGTGGTAGCCCTGCTGCCGCCCCCTCCGCTGCAGATCCTCCAGCGTTGCCTCCAGCCGCCGCCGCCCGTACCAGGTGTAGCTGTTTTTGGCTATGCGACCCACAATCATGAGAGACTCCAGCACGTTGACAATGTCGTAGATACGCCGCCGCTCCACTCCTGACAATTTCAGTGTGAGAGTAGAGAGAAAATATGTACCTTAACATTTTCATACAAACTCACCATTTGGTCATTGTGATGATTGAAAGTTATAAAAAGAGCCTTGCTATAAATGCAGAGGTTTTTGTTCTAAAAAAAGTCTCCATGGCAACCATCTCAAAATCCAGTACTTTAAAAACTTCATAATGCTCATCAGATGCCCCCCCCCCCTTACCAAGATTGGTCGCCACCTCATCCAGAGAGATCCAGATGGGGCTGTGTAGCGGTGGGTAATCAGGATAGAGTGCCAGGAACTTCTGGCACAGCAGACCCAGACTCTTCTGCTTCCTGCTAGGCTTTTTGTCAGAATCTTCCTCTTCCTCCACAGCTTCAAACTGGACAGACAGATAATTACATGGTGATAAATGATAAGGGTACAAGCGGCCGAAATGGGTTTCCTCAGGAGGGGGGCTGGCGTCTCCCTTAGAGATCGGGTGAGAAGCTCAGTCATCCGAGAGGAGCTCGGAGTAGAGCCGCTGCTCCTTCGCGTCGAAAGGAGCCAGTTGAGGTGGTTCGGGCATCTGGTAAGGATGCCTCCTGGGCGCCTCCCTAGGGAGGTGTTCCAGGCACGTCCAGCTGGGAGGAGGCCTCGGGGAAGACCCAGGACTAGGTGGAGAGATTATATCTCCAACCTGGCCTGGGAACGCCTCGGGATCCCCCAGTCGGAGCTGGTTGATGGGGCTCGGGAAAGGGAAGTTTGGGGTCCCCTGCTGGAGCTGCTGCCCCCGATACCGGATAAGCGGTCGAAGATGGATGGATAAATGATAACCAACATATTTTTCTGTCTTGTTTGCCACTTATGTAGAGAATTTTACAGCTACGGTTAGCTCCATCATCCTATAGAGTTACAGTGCGGTCCTTTTGGGTTATGTGGCATACACATTAACACACGTCAGTTTAGAGGCAGGAACTGCTTCTTTAGGGACATGTTTTAGAAAACAATTTAATCCGGCAATCCCAATAAGGCTGGAAAAACCATCACACGTTATATTTAAGAAATAATCAGCTAAATATTGAGCAGTGTCCACTTCCTGTGTGTGTGTATATATATATATATATATATAATATGGCTTTTTATATTGGGCATAAGTGAGTGACAGTATTTGGGCTTTTGAAAACTCCTTAACAGTTCAGCTGCTAAAGTTAGCGTAGTGAGGATAAGTGTTTTAAAGACATTGAAATTCTGTTTCTCTGAGAGCATTTCCCTATCCAAGTAGTAAACAATAACTGTCATGGAGATGGTCAGAAAGAATAGGACATTGTAGAGCCTGTTTCTGGTTATATAGTTTAGGTCTTAGCCTCTTTGATGGTGCTAAAATCTTCCATTTCACCAACCTGACAAGAGTCTTCGGCCTCAGTATCCTCTGCCACAGTGTCTGGACTTCCTGGCTGGTCCTTCTCATTCTCGATGGGTCTAAACAGCACCTTTTTCATCTCTCTGTCCCGGATGTCTGGGCTCGCGGCACTGATCAGCATCTTCAGATTGGCCGTGGGCGTCCAGGGCTCGGCCAGGGTGGTGTGTTTGATGGGGGTGATGTGGGCCAGGTCAGGCGTGGCCCCCTTTCGGTTTATCAGCAAAGCAGGGATGGTGGACTCTGCAGACTTAAGTGGCGTGGATCTTCTCTTTTCTGTGGTGCAGATGTTCTCCTATAATGTAGACAAGTGTTGTTAGAAATGTTTTAAGGTTTCAAACTGTAGGAATTTCCTACATTGTTTTTTTTTTTTTAGCAAAAGGGAACATTTTAAAGACCACTACGACACTTGAAATATTTCCCCTGCTCCTGTATAAACCCAAATCCTCATCCATACATTTTATTTAAATGAAACACTAAAAGGCCTTATTTGGCGGTTTTTCCCCTCCAATCCCAAACAATGCGTTCCCACTTTCTCTCATGGAAACCTAGCTGTCTAAATCCACCAGCCCCCCTAGCCTGGCCCACGTCTCATTACCTTGTCCCCCTGATAGATGCCACCACACTACTCCATCTGTCTCTGATTAGCCTGATTCCTTAGCTCTCCCTGCTTACACCACACCTTAGACCAAGCAGTGGGCCACCTTACCTTTTGTTCACTTTGGCCCCCATCCTCCTCCGGATCCACTGGGAAACCTTTCCGGGGACTTGTGAGGTCTTTCAGTGTTAGACACTCAACTTCCATCTGGGAAGACTGCTGTCCAAAAACAAGGTTCAGATGGACATAGAACATCACAAAAGGTTAATACGACTACTACCTTTGCGGGGTGACTGTTAACGTCCAGGAGTTTAGTAACGTTACAGAAAACTGAAGAGTGGTCAGCTGAATTTGGCGCAAAGAATATCAGCTAATGAGCTAGCCCTTAGCAGGCTAGCGGCTATAAAGTCGCTATCAGCCCCGTCCGTTAACGGTGAGGTTAGAGCTAATATGACGGAAACCCACTGTAGCTGATAAAGTCCAGAGCTGAGTATAGTATAGTATTACATGAATACATTATGTTAAAGCTGAGTTAAAGTTGTAACATAATATGTAGCTAGCCTTAACATTCCCAACTTTGTAAAGGGTTAGCCATACATTTAGGTGTGGCAGAGCTTCTATATTACTATATTACTGTGATTTCTTTCTAGTGATAAAGGCTGGTACGACGTTAATAAGCTAAAGTTAACCTACTTATATCTAGCTAACATTACTAGGTCAGCTGAGCAGCATACCAGACCGTAGCTAGGTTACAGCCAGAAGGAAACCGCTGGAGGGAAAACATCCTTCTCACCTTTCTCAGCTGCTGGATGAATGAATGAATGAAATGATCCAATGTGGCTCAGGTTTACAGACTTATCAGAGCGTAGTTTCTTCAGACTAACATAGCAGCTAATTTCCCTCTTCAAATTCCCTCTTATACTGCCCTCTAACTCCTGTCCGATTAGCGGAAACGCCGTACTGTCCAGTGGAGACTCCAGCATCACCCGCTCAAGCTTGTTTTCTGGCGCTCTCATGCGTCGGGTTCACTTCAGCCAATCAGCGCCCAGGTGAATACGCGCGTCATTCATGTCCAGCCAGTCAGCGTCGTTGTGCTCGGAAACGTGCATTAGCTTCGACCAATGGGAATCGACAGGGACCACGCCTCCATAGTTATGTTGGCGGGGCAACCGGCGCGCTGTGTCCAAGGGAGTAAAAAAGAAGTGAGGTCTCACTCTGCAACTATTTCCCAGCACCACAAACGGCTGCAAGATCAGTTTCATTTGGACCAACGGACGCATTAATTGAGAATTGATAAAACCAGGAGTTAACATGTATGCAGGAAAGATACATTAGAATACGACAGATCATAGAAATATGCATAACAGTTTAACAAATGCAGACATTTCAATTACTACTTTTGATTCTTGCTTACTTTTAGATGAGTGAAAACAAATGTATGCTTGTGAAAAACACGCTATTTGAAACAGTTTAGCTATATTAATACTAATGACGTCTGTTTTGTTCTTTGCACACCGATTTTGTTTTCGTATTTATAGACGATCTTTGACTCCCAGCTGAGAGGTTGGGTCCCCCCCCCCCCGCTTCTCCAACGGATAGCGGCGTCCAGTAGTGAAGCCCCGCACCAAGAAAGCCATTATTCATACCCCCTAACCTAATCACCCAGGCTTTTGTCTGGCTGTAATTAGCTCTGCGGTTGAAACAGACGGATGGGGGGGGGGGGGGGGGGGGGGGGGGGGGGGGGGGGGGGGGGGGGGGGGGGGGGGACGAGTGGCGCTAATATTACCTGGGCCACCGCGCGAAAAGCTGGGGTGGAGAAAACTCACTTTTTAGCAGACAGGGTCCCGCCCCGCATGCAAATAGGCCGTTTAAGGACCAGCCCCAAGTGATTACATAAGAGCCCCAATACTCTACATCTGCCGCCAAACGCTGTTCAGATCCTGGCCCGGGAAGGAGGGGGACGTTTAGGCTGTGAGTGCAATAAGTGATCCCTTTTATAAAGAATCAGTCAGTCTCAAACTACTATTACACAATCATGTTGAACTGGATCCCTTCTGTTTACTACAAGTGATGAAACGTGGTTAAAAAAAGGTTTTGCGACAGTTTCAGCATGGGGGCTGGGACTAGGGTTGCCACTTATGTATGAATCAAAAAAATAAAATGAAATGGACATATTGATGACCCAACTGACTGCTTTGCTCTCAAGTGAAAATGTCCAAAAGTGATTTAAAACAAAAAAAAGACAATCCCGGTAGACTCTGGCTGGGACCCACCAGGTCCCGACTTTACTCTAATTTAGACCTTTTCCAATACTGCCCTTCTGAGGAGCTACTAGCCTACTTCATGAATTAGTAGTAGCCTACACCTGTAAAGTGATTCCATATGGAACATGTGCTCCATCGAACAAATGGAAGTGTCTTGGGTATGTGTTACGGCCAGGAGTGGCACATTTATGTGTTATTTTCTAAATTGACACTGCCAGATTATGAAATTTAAGTCCAATATGTAACTAAGATGTTACTTAACGGAAGCCAAATTTGACACGCCAGCTTCCAAGACTAGACTTGTGATGAGCTTATTCTCAGCCCAGGTCAGCACCCTAAAACCTTTCCACATCTGGCAGCTTTGAAAACCAACCAGTGAATGTTCATTTATGGAACATTGAATTGCAGATGGCAGCTCTGGCTGACAACACGTGTGAAACACTGTTTAGGGCTACATTAGCTGGTGAGTATTTAAGCTCACAAGGCTTGTCATTACTCTCCGCATTCAAATGACTTTGTTTGAGTTTGTATCTAATAAGAAGCCGGGGTCCCAAACTAACAACATCAAGAGGTTCACCAGCCACAATCAAAAGATAACTGCTAGATGAATGACATGTTACAGATTAGGTTGTTTTCCAGAGGAAGCACTTGACATGGATGCTCTTTCTGGTTTACATTTCAAAAAGTATGACATTTCAACTTTAGTTTTGACCTGGTGAAGCTCAGTCTGACAATGGGCAGACGTTCTGTGTGCTGCTCTAGACACTATTCTTATAACAAGCATGTACAACCTCAAAACTACTTCTACTTCTACTACGATATAAATACTATGATTCTCTGAAAAAGGTAGGCTAGCCTACACACCAAACTCTTTTTTTGACCCATTATGGGTCCAAAGTGAGTTATTTTTGACCCAACTTCTGGGTTAAAAAGGGACCAACTAATTTCTGGGTTGTTTCAACCCAGAAAACTGGATTATTCTTTTGACCCAACTTTTGGGTTGAATACATGACCCAAATGTTGAGTTATAATAACACAATCCCTATCCTGGATTCAAACCCAGAACCTTGTTGCTGCAAGACCACAGTGCTTACCATTGGACCACCATGTTACCCAGAAGTTGGTTGTTCCCTTTTTAACCTAGAAGTTGGGTGAAAAATAACCTAACTTGGGTTTTTTATGCCAGCATGCCTTATTTCAGAAAAGAAAATTTTGTTTTTTGTTGTATTACACACTTTAAGCACTTTTACATTAGTATTGCATTAAATTAAAATCCATCCATCCATCTTCGACCACTTATCCGGTATCGGGTTGCGGGGGCAGCAGCTCCAGTAGAGGACCCCAAACTTCCCTTTCCCGAGCCACATCAACCAGCTCCGACTGGGGGATCCCGAGGTGTTCCCAGGCCAGGTTGGAGATATAATCTCTCCACCTAGTCCTGGGTCTTCCCCGAGGCCTCCTCCCAGCTGGACGTGCCTGGACCACCTCCCTAGGGAGGCGCCCAGGAGGCATCCTTACCAGATGCCCGAACCACCTCAACTGGCTCCTTTCGACGCGAAGGAGCAGCGGCTCTACTCCGAGCTCCTCTCGGATGACTGAGCTTCTCACCCTATCTCTAAGGGAGACGCCAGCCACCCTCCTGAGGAAACACATTTTGGCCGCTTGTACCCTAAATTAAAATCGATATAATACAAATAGACACTTGGACCTATTTATTTTAGGTCACACTGTAATAACAATATTAGATAGAAAAAACTAGGGGGGAGGGGATTCTTCTAAGGGGGTAGAGAGGGAACGAGGTGAGTCTTCTTCCTCTTCTAAATTTCTGGCAGACTGATGTGTATGTTATAGGGACAAGTTTGTAATATAAACTTATGTCTTAGTTGATTCATGTTTAGAGGGTGTGTCACTTTTATTCTTCTACAAATGGCAACACCGTTTTATCAAAATGTACACAACACACAAGGGATTGTTTGTATTATAAACTATGTTGACATGATAATATAATACCTCAATAAAATACACCCAGGAGTTTTTAGTGTGTATGTGTCGTGCATATCCTAATTTGAAACTGCTGATTTTTGAGACAGAATTAGGACAAAGTATATTATCAGAACAGTGAAAATGGAGCCTGAGCAAATATAAAATATTGTCTGGCCAAGATTTTGATTCCTACCTGAATGTTTTGGCCATCCCTGCTTGACTTGTTTGTGTGCTAACTCCGCACTGTTGATGTTATCTTGAGTGGGCTACCCCCAGCCTAATGCATCAAGTCTAGGCATGTTCTCTAGGCTCTATTGATGCAAGGCATTCTGGGAAATGGTAAATATAACTGACTAAAACAGCCAACAGGACACAGTGAATCACTGTGACTTTGCGCTAACGTAAAATCCCTCCCAGGTATACACATGGCAGTTCATTTCAGTAGATGGGCAGGAGGAGGTTTCTGCGCTGCTTCTTTTCTGTTCTGTGTTGCTTTGCTAGTGTCTTTGTTAAACCAAATCTAACGTTGACAGCAACATCTCACTGCCTGTCAGACTGACTGCTAGTTTGGGTGGTGTCATTATTTTTGTCTGTGGTCCAACAGGTACTTTAGTTCTTCGACCTAAAGTCAATGAAAGTTTTAAGCTATGACACCATCAAACATGCATTTAAGATGAATGAGATGCTGTCATCTCCAGTTGGTCCTCGTCCCCATTTGCTCAGCTCCTTTTTACCGAATGCAGGATTATTTTTTACCTGGCAGTTATCGTAAACAAGCGTCGTGATTGGGTCTGTAGACTGGACACAAGTGTAGTTTGGGAATGCTTTCATCATCAGAATGATGTACCAGGTCAGTAAGGGCACACATTTCCTTGAATGCTCAAAGCTGCGTCCTGCTAAATCCTGCCTCTCTTTCCCTGCCCTTCTCACTTCCCTCTGAACTTTAATGACTCCAACACAGACGATGTAGTTCTTCTTGCCTCTGTTTGGCGGCTCTGTATTGCTAACTGACCTTTTTGTCAAACTGCTCCCCAGGAGAAGTGTTCAGACTCACCATGAGCTCAGTGCAGACATACTACACGAGCTGACGCTGGCATTTAGCAAATGCTTCGGACACGGTCTGAACTTAGCTTCATAGGTGTGGGCCGCCCCCTTACACAGTGCATCTTTCCGGTCACATATTCTTGTAATGACTCATTTGACAGATTTTGATTCTTTTTGATCTGTTAAAAGTTACATAAATCAGTTCAGGTTTTACATGGTTTGCAACAGTTCTAGGGTCTATCAGTCTTTTTGGACGTTTTTTTTTAATTTGCTGTGGTCTCAGGTTGAAAGCAGAAGGCCTGCATCTCTAAGAAGAAGTACATTAGTCCGATCCAAACAAAATCAATGTGTAAGTAATTAGGTAGGTAATTAATGCAGGGGCATCATCCTACAGTAAGAGGTCTATCAAAATAATCTTATAAAATGCAAATAAAATTTAGTGACTTTTAGACGGTCCCTCATTGTATTTTCCACCGCACTGTTGTTCCTTTGAAGTACAGCGGGTAAGCAGGCCCTCCATCATCATAACCCCAACTTATGGTGCCCCCCCCCCCCCCCCCCCCCCCCCCCCCCCCCCCCTGTCCAAATGGTGCCTTTTAATTAGGTGCTTCATAAAAGCAGAGCAGGTGTGTGCATGTTTGCTTAGGACCAGGATGTAGCAGCAGCACACCTGTCATCAGTGTGTAACAATTGGGGTGGCTGTTATTGTGAAACTACATGATTACTTAAAGCCCCTGTTGAAATTGAATGGGTAAATATTGAACTTCACTTTTTATTAAAGATATTTGAGTACACGAGCAATGTAATTCCAAGTATACAAGAAAAACTTCCCAATGCTAAATTTGTCCCATCAATTCTTTTAAAACATATTTCACATGGATGTGAATACATCCTTACATTTTAATTGGATCAGACTGATGCAGCAAAAACATACTAAACAAGTTGTTATGTTCAGTAGCAATATCAGATTTATTTCAGTATTACGGCAGCAGAGGACTGTTCCACTGTAACTTGTGATAAACAGAGCAGAATTGGCCCATCAAATGTCAAATTATGTTGGCCATATTGGCTAAAAGCCCAGCAGCCGTTCAAATACAATCATTCTAACAAAAGGAGGATGCATTAGTGCAACTCTAAAAGTGCCTTTCCAGGTATTTAAGTAATACTTTATCCAGATGTGACAGGAATAGGAACCAAAAACTGAGAAGAGATACAAGGGATTTTTCATGTGTCATTTCATGTGTTTCACATAGTGTTTGCATTAAACAGTAGTGTGAGGTATTGCAGTCTGGGTGAAAGTGGGTGACTGATGCACCAAGACTGTTATTCTCATGGCAGTACCACTTATTGAATAAACATTTAACACACATAAAAAATAGCATCATGTTGTGGAACAATACAGCAAAATACAAAATCACTTGGCACTTCTGTTTCATACAGACGGTCCTGTCAAACTTCTATCTGTGGACATGTTGCTAAGCTTTTTGTATTCATATAAAAACAGCATAATGTGTTATCAACTGGTATTGCTTACCTGGCTAATGCCAACCCCACAATGTAAAATCTGAGTTGTAAATGCAACTCATTCATCCCTGGTGTGCCATCATTCCCTGCTTTGGCTCCGAGGTAAATGGAACACAGTCATACATGAGAAATTAAACAAATCCCAATCTGAATTTAAGGAGTGGGATTGGACCCCATGAGACAAATGGCATGTAATAATAAAAGCCATAAATAATGAATGGAAGTGCCAAACTAATGATTGACAAAGTCTAGCATTAAAAGACAAAGTCATGATGTGTTGATTGAAATAACACGTGCACTGAGACTGATTATTCAGCTGGTGTGCTCTGAGACCGGGCAGGCTGGGACTTGCTCTTATGTTGTCAGGGATTCAGCTGAAGCTGTTTGCCAACAACTAATTGTGACTCTTCACTGGTCTCTAATAGCGTTTGAATGATGTCACAACAAAATACTCACCTCTGATTGGCCAGTGAAGGCTTTGAGTCCTAAGATACCCTAACCCTAATCTGAAAATGGTGCCAACAACACTTGACACCTTACCAAGAACAGAGATATTTACAGTATTAGGTTTTGAAGAGAAAATTAACTGGTTTCCTGTCAGGTAGTCACATGACCAGCATGGCTTATAGGTCATAGTTGACTTTAATTATCCCTGATAGGGAAGCAAGGCTAAACATTATAACTCAACACCGCCACACAAAGGTGGAGAGCAGAAACTGCATTCGGTCCAGCCAAAGTTATGAGGTAGTTGTCGTTGGCTTTACCATGTATAAACAGAAAAAATTTGGGCGAGTCATTTGTAAAAAAAATGGAAAACTATTGATTCTGGGGGAAAATCATAGATTTAAATAAATCGTCCAAATGATTTTGACGGCTGAAGGCTGCTGTCATAGAAGACGGGCTGTGCACCGCCAAGATTTTGTAACAGCATCTCTTTCCTCCCTTTTCTTCTCCTCCCTTCCCTTCTGCTGTCTCAGCCATCAGGGGCCTGTTGCACAAAAGTAGAATAAAGATATCCAGGATAAGTGAAAAAGCGCAGCTTGACTTAGTGAGATCTGCTCATCACGGCTTAATCGGTTGCTCGTTTGTGGAGCCAGGATGAACAGGTGAAGCTATGTACAGCCAGGTGGAGATAGCCAGGATGAACAGGTGGAGCTATGTCCAGCCAGGTGTAGATAGCCAGGATGAACAGGTGGAGCTATGTCCAGCCAGGTGGAGATAGCCAGGATGAACAGGTGGAGCTATGTCCAGCCAGGTGGAGATAACCAGGATGAACAGGTGAAGCTCTGTCCAGCCAGGTGGAGATAACCAGGATGAACAGGTGGAGCTATGTCCAGCCAGGTGTAGATAACCAGGAACAACAGGTGGAGCTATGTCCAGCCAGGTGTAGATAACCAGGATGAACAGGTGAAGCTCTGTACAGCCAGGTGTAGATAACCAGGATGAACAGGTGAAGCTATGTCCAGCCAGGTGTAGATAACCAGGATGAACAGGTGGA
>NW_023265587.1:1112605-1117605 GCF_013103735.1 Etheostoma cragini
TCCAGCCAGGTGGAGATAACCAGGATGAACAGATGAAGCTATGTACAGCCAGGTGTAGATAGCTGGGATGAACAGGTGGAGCTATGTCCAGCCACTGACTGAATGTTTAAGGATGTAAAAATATCTCCTTAGCCAACTAGTCACTCCCCCATTTTTTTTTTTTTACAAAGTTGTTGGCTACACTGTTTTTTAATTGCTTTAAATATGCTATTTTCATGTTTCTATTTTTATGTGATAAATGTGCTGCTTATACCGTAAAGTGTCTTTGAGTAGCCTACCATGTAAGGCACAAGATCAATACAATGTATTCATATTTAGCCTACTTTGCCTTAAAAGTGAGCAGAGGGAATAATGTTCCTGGTGAAATGGACCCTAAGGCTTAATTTCAAACCCTTATTCACAACGTGAGAACATGTTTTACAACCATATGCGCACATCTCTATGAGCTATATCTAATTGTAAATATCTTTGTACAATCAATAAAGAGCACACAGAATGGGACAACAAATAAGTAAGTGACTTCAATACATGCTTGAGCATACTGTATATGTAAAACAATATTCATGTTTCTTTTTATTTTATTCTTCTGACAAGTAACAGCATCTGAAAATAAAAAGATTAAGAAGCAACGTGGTGTTCCCTATGTAATGAATGTAAACTACACTATATACAGGACGTATACAAGCCACGTTATTGGTCCAGGGATGTGAGTAAAGCTGTCTGTCCGTCAGCAACTCTATGTTGACATTTCAGAACGTTAGTTATATTTCCCTTGTCAACTGCGTATAATTTCACCCACCCACTATTAAACAGAATGTAAATTTCCTTCATCTGACCGGCCGGATCCATAACATTAGCTTAACCACAGGGCCGCACATATAGAGTACCTCTTATCATTATCTTGTTTAGCTGTTCAATTTGTGATCCAATGTCACACACACACACACACACAGTCTGTCAAAGCAGGGGCGTTTCTCAGCGTGTTGTCACCTAAAATCCGGTTCCCAATGTATCTTCACATTATATGCTGCATTCCTTCAAGCTGATAGTCATAGATGGCTTTGTTCAATGTCCTATTGTCATATTTAAAAAGAAATAGCAATAGTCTACTATGTTTTAAGTGTTGCTCTTTAAAAAGCTGTCAAAAATGAGCCTTGACAAATTGGGGTTCTTGAATTTAGGGTTGTCTTACGTTCAGGCCAATGCGATGGATAATAAAGCTAGAACTTCCAACCATACTGCGATGCGCAAAGTTTTCCTCAAATCACCTTAGCTTTAGCTATATATTTAGATATGTATGTGAACATTGCCTTTGGATGTATAAAAACATTGTTAGAATTCATGTTCAGGGGCGTTGCATTCCAAAATCTTGGGAATACATTAACACAAACACAGTTCAAACAGTAGGCTAGGGGGAACCCATGTACAGTTATTACCAACTTGGCAGTAGATGCATTTTTAAATCCATTTTTCTTTGTACAAGATTAAAAATTAAACAATATGAATCATTAGAGATGAAAATTATGGCTGGAAAAAGAACCTGTTTTCATCTGAGAGGTGTTCTTTATCAAAATGCCCCCCTCAGTTTGAGAGGGAATGATACCGCTTTCTATTCTCTTCTACAGCATCATGTGATTTAATTTCACCCGGCAAGCAGCATGCAAACAACATCTCAAGAAAACAATCTGGTGCAAATTGGCATGTAGTCGTCCAGCCAGCTGCACACATGTGTGAAGTATGGGTAATGGAGAGAGTTGGAAGCCTGAGCTCAGTGAATTCAAAATAATATTGCAGGGAAATGGATCATCAGCTCCGGGTCCTTTTCCCCATCCCATTTACTTAATAGGGTCTACACATTGAATCCCAAATGCCAGCAGCTGCTGCAGTGTGGTCTGGTTTTGCTCGGGTGGTTTTATGTTTTCTACTCATTTGTAACACAGATCAATTTGGTCAAATCTAAAGTTCTGTATGCTTGCATCTTTGCAAGGAATACATCTTTTACTGTTATGTTTTAGTATGAAGTATTTTTTCTCCTTGGCCCATTCCACACAATCCACACAGCCTGCTGTGCTTGCTTTGTACAGCACTGTTTCTCTTACTTCACAAGTAGTGTAGCAGTTTGGAATGACACAAAGGCCTTTACTTAATTTACACGTACCTATGTGATCAAAGTTAAGGGTCCAACACACCTACGGTTCCCACCCTTGACTAGACCTCTTCTCAGGACTCTGTGGGCGTGTTCATATAGTTTATGGTGTTTCCTCACTCTTTTATTTCTGTTGCACAATCACGAAGACATACAATTGTGTTCAAAATAGCCGTCCAAAATAAGTGATATTTCTATATGCCAAATAATTTAAGTGTTAAGCAGTAAGTGAGTCCTAGAAAAGCAACTGAGGCAACAGTCATGACATGCATGCTGCTCATTCTGTGTAATTGAAAGGGGCGTGTTCTAAATAATAGCAGTGTTGTCTTCAATTAGTGAGGTGATCGGCTTTGTGAAGAAACAGGTGTCATTTATGACCCATATAGAAGGAAGGAAGAAAGCTAAATTTGTGCATGCTGGTTATAGTGCATTTCACCCTGAAATAATCAACAAAATGTCTCGTTCCAGACATTGCTCTGAGGAACAACGGACTTTAATTAAAATTTGATTGGAGAGGGGAAAACACATAAAGAAGTGCAGAAAATGATAGGCTGCTCAGCCAAAATAATTTAAAATGCCTTGAAACGGCATCCAAAGCCGGAACAACATAGGAAAAAACAGTCAACTACCATTGGAATGCATGGAAGAATAGCTAAAATGGCAAAGGCTCAACCAATGATCAGAAGAAGGCTATGTGAAGCAAAGCTATCAGCTAGAAGCCCCCCCGCCAAGTCCCATTGCTGAAAAAAGATATGTACTGAATAGGCTGAAATTAGCCCAAGGCAAGGCAGCTTTGTTTGTATAGCACATTTCAGCAACAAGGCAATTCAAAGTGATTTACACAAAATCAGTTAAACAGTTAAAAAATAATAACAGATAAAACACAAGAATAAACAGTTAATAATAAAACCCATAAAACAAAAGAATAACAGTTACAGTGCAGTATGAGAAATTAAACATAAAAAATGAACATCGTTTAGAGAAAGGGAACATCAAAAAGAAGGGTCTTGATTTAAAAGAACTGAGAGTAGCAGCGGATCTACAGGT
Source organism: Etheostoma cragini (assembly GCF_013103735.1). NCBI lineage: Eukaryota > Metazoa > Chordata > Actinopteri > Perciformes > Percidae > Etheostoma > Etheostoma cragini. Next base: position 1,115,799 of record NW_023265587.1, read on the forward strand.
TTCTGGGAGTATATTCCAGATATGAGGAGCATAGAAACTGAACGCTGCTTCAGCCTGTTTAGTTCTGACTCTGGGGACAGAAAGTAGACCTGTCCCAGATTACCTGAGAGGTCTGGGTGGTTCATAGTGTAGTAGCAGATCAGAAATGTATTTTGGCCCTAAACCGTTTTAGTGATTTTTAAACTAGCAAAAGTACTTTGAAATCAATTCCTTTGAGGTATAGGAAGCCAGTGTAAAGACTTCAGAACTAGAGTCATGTGATCCAGTTTCTTGGTCTTAGTGAGGACTCGAGCAGCAGCGTTCTGAATCAGCTGCAGCTGTCTGATTGATTTTTTTAGGGAGACCTGTAAAGAACCCGTTACAGTAGTCAAGTCTACTGAAGATGAAAGCATGGACAAGTTTTTCCAAATTCTGTTGAAACATAAGTCCTTTAACCCTTTATATGTTCTTAACCCTCTGAACCCGAGAGACTCGCCCACGAGCAAAAACGGCACCTCTGATTCATAGTTTAATAATTTAACAACCATAAAAAATAAAAAACAAGATTTATCCACTTTATGTCCATGATTCATCTCGTTTTTGCTCATTTCTGCCGCTAGCTCCTGCTGCTCCGTGTCTGCTCTCTGTTTACAGAAGAAAAGGAAGCAGTATGCCCATATATGGGAGACAACGTCACCCAAAGAGTATGGAGTCCTAAAGAGGTCAATCTTCCCAGTCACACTATGGTCACACTAGTCTAGTATGCAATCAAAGATGCTATAGCAGAACAAGATAGATATCTACCGTTTTATAGAGGATAATGGCCACACTGGTTTGAGATTTGGCATGTATTTGGGCCTTTTTTGAAGAAATATAAATAGTACGTGTTTTCCATGAGTTATGTTTATGTTTATTCTTGCATGTAGGAGAACTGTTTTAGACACACAAATGATTGTGTAGCATTGCTGTGGGTGTAATATCAATAAATATGACATTATTATGTTTAATATCGGCATAAGTAAATGTCATGAATGCAAAAGCGTCTGGACTTTCTTTGAAAGAATCTATGTATTTTGTCAACTGCATAAGTTGTAATGAATATTTCTTCACAGTGTGACTCCCAAGACATTTGAGAATTGTTTTAGAGAGTAAAATGGTTTAGGTTGTATTGCTCTGTCTGTGATATCAATACATATCTGTGAGATTCATGTTCCGTTTCATTTATTTATTTGTCTTTAAGGTCCTACAACCATTTTTAACATTCAAGTGACCTCACTGCAACCCAAATATTCTAATAACCCAGTTTATCCTGAAAAGAATGATGTTCATATCTTGACTGTTGACAACAGGGTTGATGTTTTACAAGCTTTTTTATAAAATAAATCCAGACGGAAAATAAACTGTAGAAATTGCCTCAGGGCCCCCAGGGTTAATGACGGGTCCCCAGCCATGGTCACACGCCGTGCCGAGGATGGCCATCAGACCGTGGAAGGATCCTCTAGAGAGTCTGAAGTCCACTCTCATGTTGCTTTCCCCGTCAAAATACAGTGCCAGCAATGGCACCGTATTGTTCACCTGGCAGTACTGCCTGGGGTCTGGAGCCTGTAGAAGTAACACAAGATCGTATTTTAAAATAAAACTGTACTAAATGTGTTTAATGTTATCTTTGGCGTTGAACTTTGCATGACTATAGAAAGCATTCATGAAATTAGTAAAACAACAGGGTCTATTGGGTTGCCTCTGCTTTTACTCTTGTGTTGTCAGTGTGATTAATAGATTCACAATTCAGTCAAATATCAAGCAAAAATAACCCACATTCAATAGTTCC
>NW_023265587.1:1122605-1127627 GCF_013103735.1 Etheostoma cragini
TAATGTGGGTGCAATAATTTATTTTTGAGGTGGATCTACTAAAAGAAAATGGCATTTTTGTTTTTAAGCATTTGTGAACTTGGCTGCCGTGCCGACACTGTCATGGCCACCGTGACACATGTATCATTCTGTCTGTCATGGCTGCTTTTTTTAGTTTAAATGGAAAATGTATGTGTATTTCATTAGCTAAGGTGATACGGCATGTGACTGATGGACTTTTTTTGATTTAGTTTAGATGTGCCAAATTGTAATTATAGAAGTGATTATTGTTCTGACTGTCGTGCTTAGGTTATGCTTTTTGTTGGTATTTGTCCCATTACATGTTCATAATAACACAGATTGGTTAGGGTTAAGGTATGAAGTTGGATGTGCGTAGTGGTACCGGTAGCTGTTCAGAGTGCCAACAGGACATTCCTAGATATTATAATATTTTACATTAACACATGTTTTTGAATGTTACATCTCTACATTGCACACTATTTCTACTGCAGACTGAAAAGCTTCTCCGTGTGGCGTGCGTACCCGCTTGCGGTGTGAGGCGCGTGTTCGCGCTATTCTCCGACATGCACTCACAGTCACACCTGATAGACAACCTTTAGTACAAAACTAAAGTAACAAGCCACTTTTCTAAAATTTAGGTAGAAAGTACTGATATTCTGGTTAATATGTGATTAGTAAAAGTAAAGTCACCAAAAAATGTTTCATCACCAAGGACAGCCCCCCCTTTGTTTTTATAACTGGAATGTTTTAAAATCACAGATTATGGTTTAGAGTGGCTGATTGTCTAGGCTGTTTCAGCACCATGGACAACCCCCCTGTGTTTTAGTGTCAAATGTTTCAGCACCATGGACAGCCTACCCTTTGTTTTATTTAGATGGCTGTTTTCAGAGCCATTGACAGTCCCCTCCCATGTATAAGTAGTTTTTTTAGACCAGGTCACTGTCTAGGCTCTGTTTCAGCACCATGGAAAGGCCTCTGTGTTTTAGTGGAAAATGTTTCAGAAACATGGACAGTTCCACCGGTTTTAGCACCATGGATAGTTCTCCTTGTGTTCAGTACCATGGACAGTTACCTCTGTGTTTTAACAGCATGGACAGTTCCCCCTGTGTTTTAGCATCATGGACACGTCACAGCGTCTTTTAGCACAATGGACACTTCCCCCTATTATTTAGTGTCAAGTGTTTTTGTACAATGGGACATTTCCTCCTGCCTTCTAGTGTCAACTGTCTTAGCACCATTGACAGTTCCCCCTTTTGTTTTACGACCATGGACAGTCCCCGCCCTGTGTTTTAGCACCAGACACAGCTCTTTCTATTTTAGTGTTAAGTAGTTTATCAACATGGAACGCTCTCCCTGTGTTTTACCAACATGGACAGTTCCCCCCGTCCTTTAGTGTCAAGTTGTTTAGCAACATGGACAGTTTCCCATATGTTTTAGCACCATGGACAATTCCCTGTTTTTTACCACCATGGACAGTCTGCCCCTTGTTTTATTGTCAAGTGTTTTAGCACCATGTACAGTTCCTCCTGTGTCCAAACACCATGGACAGATCCCCCATTCTTTTAGTGTCAAGTGGCTTAGAACCATGGACAGCTCCCCCTGTTTTTTAGTACCATGCACATTTCCCCTGTTTCATCACCATGAACAGTTCCCTGGCTTTTAATGTAAAGATGTTTTAGTACCATGGACAGTTCTCTATGTGTTTTAGCACGATGGACAGTCCCGCTATGTTTAAGCCCCATAAGGAGTTGCCCCTTGTCTTTTAGCACCATTTATAGTCCCCCCCCCCCCTGTTTTAGTACCATTGGCATTTCCGTTTTTTTTAGCACCATGGACAGTCCCCCCCCCCCCTGTTTTAGCACCATGGGCAATTCCGTTTTTTTTAGCACCATGGACAGTCCCCCCCTTGTTTTATTGTCAAGTGTTTTAGCGCCATGGACGGTTCCCTCTGTCTATTAATGTAAAGTGGCTTAGCACCATGGACAGTTAACCCTGTTTAAGAACCATGGACAGTCCCCCCTGTTTTAGCACTATTGACAGTTTTCCCTCTTTGTGTCAAGTGGCTTAGCACGATGGACAGTTCCCCCCTATGTTTAAGCACCATGGACAGTCCCATCTGTGTTTAAGCATCTTAAACAGTTGCCCCTTGTCTTTTAGCACCATTTACAGTCCCCCCCTGTCTTTTAGCACTATGGACAGTCCCTTCTGTGTTTTCAGCACCATCTACAATTCTCCCTGTCTCTTAGCACCATGGACAGTCCCTTCGGTGTTTAAGCACCAGAAACAGTTGCCCCTGTCTTTTAGCACCATTTACAGTCCTCCCTGTTTAGCACCAATGACAGTTACCCTGTCTTTTAGTGTCAACTTGTTAAGCAAAATGGGCAGATTCCCTGTTTTTTTTAGCACCATGGACAGTCCCCCCTTGTTTGATTGTCAAGTGTTTTAGCACAATTGACAGTTCCTCTTTTGTTTCATCACCATGGGCAGTTCCCTCTGTCTATTAATGTAAATTGGCTAAGCACTATGGACAGTTAACCCTGTTTAAGCACCATGGACAGTCCCCCCTGTGTTTTAGCGCCCTGGACAGTTCCCCATGTCTTTTAGCACCATGGTCAGCCTCCCCTGTCTTGCAGCACAATGGACAGTTGTCTTGAGACACTCACCCACAAGTAAAAAAGCACCTGATTCATAGTTGAATCATTTTTGAACCACAGAAGCGATTGACTTACCTCGTGTTACGTTTAAATTGTGACGAGTTCGCGTTTATGGAGGTCTTTTCTGGGTCTTTCTAGCCTCTACAGGGGATTTTCTATTGAGCCTAGAACCTACAGCCTCTTTGGGCTTTAAATCCACTCTGTTATATCCAAGATTGATCTGTTTTATCTCCATAATTCATTGCGTTTTGGCTCATTTCTGCCGCTAGCTCGCTCCTCTGGGTCTGCTCTGTCTCTCCTGTCTATTGTTTTCGGAAATACAGGCCCCCATATGCCCATATATGGGAGATAACGTCACCCCTCTTGTATAGAAAGCCAGAGGGGACAAAAAGGCCATTTGGCTGTATAGAAAGCCAAGAGTAGCACATATTTGACTCACATTTGCTTCTATAGAATTGCTGTCGGTGTAATATCAACAAATATGACATTGTCATTATTGGCATAAGTAAACGTCGTCTTTGAAAAAATGCACATATTTTCTCAAATGTATAAGTTGTAAAGATTATATCTTCACAGTGTGACTCCCAAGACATATGAGAAGTGTTTTAGAAAGGAAAATGACCTATTCATTACTTATTTGTCTGTGATGTTATTACATATCTGGAAGATTCATGTTCTGTTTTATTTATTTGTCTTTAAGGTCCTACAACCATTTTTAACATGGAAATTACCTCACTGCAACCCAAATATTCTAATAACCCAGTTTTCCATAAAAAAATGATTTTCATATCTTGACTCGAGACAACATGGTTGATGTTTCACAAGCTTTTTTATACAATAAATCCAGACGGAAAATAAACTGCAAAAAAGGCCTCAGGGCCCAGAGGGTTAATGTAAAACGGCTTAGCGCCATGGACAGTTTCCCCTGTTTAAGTACCATGGACAGTTCTCATCATGTTTTAGAAAAATGGACTAATCACACATTCTTTTAGTGTCACTTGTCTTAGCACCATAGACAGTTCCTACTGTCTTTTACCACTATGGACAATTCCAGTTTTTTAGCACCATGGACAGTCCCCCCTTGTATCATTGTCAACTGTTTTAGCACCATAGACATTTTCTCTTGTGTCTAAACACAATGGACAAGTCCCCATTCTTTTAGTGTCAAGTGGCTTAGCACCATGGACAGCTCCCCTGTGCTTTAGTACCATTAACATTTCCCTTGTGTTTCAGCACCATGGACAGTCCCCCCTGTGTTTTGGGCTGAATCCCATTTCCCCATCTTACCCCTACCCCTTGGCCCTTACCCCTACCCCTTGGCCCTTGAAACCAAGGGGTAGGGGTAAGGGGTGAAAACATACCCCTATGAAATGGGACACCACTTGGTGACATCACCATACAGTATTGATCACAAACTTCCAAAATGCCGTCTCTGTCTGTTGATTGTGTGGGTTTGGACAACAGTGTGTGTTATATATTTTATAGTTATTTTAGGTTCACTTTGGTAGTGCAGAGGCAGATGTTCTTATCTGTGTAGTACTTAGGTCTGTTTGCAATACAAATGTGTATTCACATGCATCATGTGTATATATACATTCATATACACCCTGTATACATGGTGTGTTGTATATCTGTTTCAGTTATCACCGTTTTGAATGTCATTGATGTTCACGAAAACATTTTGTTGAAAAAAATCTGTCTTTATTGGTGATAAATTGAACATAACAGGCAAAAACGTTACATAAAATTATGTTACAGAACCATTATCAACTATAAGAACCATAACTAACATGTCGCACAAAAAGGCTTCATATGTGTAAAACTAATAAAATACACACAAGACCACAAACAAACAAATTAACACCAGCTGTTATGATCTTCCAGACCAGTCTGAAGCCCTTTGGCCAACCCCCCCTCACATTTCATCAGTGTCCCAAAACAAAACCAACAACAATATACAAGTGCATTAACAATGAACAGGAATTAATTACAGGTCATTTCAATAATACAGTAGGCTACCAATGCAATAATAAATGGGTACAACATGAACATATGAATTAGGAAACGTCTGCTCGTTTTCAGCCCCAAAGTGGATCAGCTGCTGTGTCCTGTGATACAGGGCGGTATATGTTAAGCACGTAGCAATGTATCATAGACAGATAATATATATATAGATATAGATCTATAGATATATAGATATAGATAGATAGATATAGAGATATAGATATATGTGCATATATATATATATATAGATATATGTGTATATATAGATATATGTGTATATATATAGATAGATATACACTCACCGGCCACTTTATTAGGTACACCTGTCCAACTGCTCGTTAACACTTAATTTCTAAGCAGCCAA
>NW_023265587.1:1127727-1130297 GCF_013103735.1 Etheostoma cragini
TATATATATATATATGTGTATATATATTACAATCTATGCGATGTATACAGTCCATTCAAGGCAGAAATATGTGGGACTGTTGTGCAAATCAACGTTACCGATTAGCGTTAGCATTGCAAGCTAGCTATTTAAAAAAAGTTTCAGTTAGGATCATGGTTGCAAGTATATATGCACAGGACTGCATAGACCACAAAACAAGACCGTTGTAACCTTTTAATGAATTATTTAAAGCTGAAAGTACTTACTTTTATGTGTCTCTCTGGTCGATGGGCAGACATTGATGCCTGTGTGTTTTCAAGTGAGGTCGCATCCACACTAGGTTCCAAGGGCCATACAGCCCTTGCTCTATCCCCTTCCCCTAGGCCGTAATAGGTATTGGGACAGTACTAGGTCCCGCGTGAACGCGCTAAAGCTAGCGGAAGGGGTAAGGGGAAGGGGTAAGTGGAAGGAATGGGATTCAGCCTTAGTACCATGGACATTTCCACCTGTGTTCTGTCACCATGGACAGTTCCCTCTTTGTTTTAATCTAAAGTGGCTTAGCACCATGGAAAGCTCTCCCTTTGTTTCATCACCATGAAGTTCCCTCTGTCTTTTAGTGTGTAGTGGCTAAGCAACATGGACAGTTCTACCTGTATCCTAGTGTCAAGTGTTTTATCACCATGGACAGTCCCCCCCCTGTCTTTTAAAATCATGGACAGTCCCTTCTATTTTTTCAGCACCATGTACAGTTATCACTGTCTTTTAGCACCATGGACAGTTCCCCTTGACTTTTATTGTATAATGGTTTAATTCTATGGCAGTTTTACTTGTGTATTAGTTAAAACCGTTTAGCACCATGGACAGTTCTCCCTGTGTTTTAGCACCATGGACAGCCCCCCCCAGTATTTTAGTAACATAGACACTTCTCTCTATGTTTTGGTTTAAATACGTTAGCACCATGGATAGCTCTCCTTGTGTTTCATCACCATGGAGTTTACCCTTTTATTGTAAAGAGGCTTAGCCCCATGGAAAGTTCCCCCTGTGTTTTAGTACCATGAACAGTCCCCCCCTGTCTAACTGTGTTAGCATCATGGATAGTTCTTCCTATGTGTTGTGAATTCCTCATGCTACAGAGACTGTGTAGGTTACGTTAGTTACGGATACGTTAATTACGTACGTTACGTAGTTACGTAAGTTACGTCAGAAATCGTCGCGACACTTTTTATTTTATTATGGTAGTCGAATGTGTTGAAGTCAGACAATGTAAGTTGGTACTTATATCTAGCTATTGTAACAGTAGATTAAGCTATCCCTAAGTTGTTTCTGTCGTAAACATTATTCTAATGTTAACCGTTTTTACACTGTAATGTGAAGCAGTTAGCTTATTTGTGTTTGCTAGCTTGCTAATTTTTCCACTGCCTACCATAGATGTTGCTAGCTTGTGTGTGACTCGTTTTTGGTGCTGTGCAAGATAGGATATTCATTTTATTTGCACATTGTGATAGTTGTATATCTTCTGTCAGTATTTTAGTTTTATTAAATTAATAATACCCTATTCTGCTAGATAATAGGCAAATCAGCTGTGGCGCTAATGTACTTTCTTTTTTGGATTTATTTAAGGAACTTCATTCAATATTCATTCAGTCATTCCAGTCATTCATTCGTTCATTCATTCAAGCAACAATGTACAACTTGTGACTGCCTGTCTACGCTCTACCAATTAAAAAGTTGAACTCCATCTGGTGACTCGTGCTCTCTGATAGGAGCCCTGAAGCGGCTAATACTTGTTATCCAGCATTCACAGGGTTAAAACCCAACAATGGTCCTTCGAGCCAGATTTTATTAGCTACTGTAGAAAATGTTGTCAGAGGAAGCAGCATCACTCTCCCAACCTGATCCAAGAGGGAGAACAGCCAGGCAAAATCGTACCCCCAGGTATTTGGAGGATTACATCCTTGACGACAGCCATCATCGACTTGCCCTTTCCTCCTGTCATCCCGAGAGAGAGCCAGAGGAGCAGAAAGGAGAAGCAATGAGTGGTAGCCAGGCAGATATAACCTCCAACCTGGGCAGGTACACAGCCACACACAACTCCCAAGCTACGGACTTCCTAAGTATGGATTCATTAAGGAACCTGGTGGAGTCCATCTCTGGGACGAAAAGGCAAGAGGCTGCTGAAATCGCTCAATTTACCAGCAACTAGCTCAGTATGAGGCACGCCAGCGCAGACATCAGGAGTTAGTGGAGCGTATTACATCATACTTAAGAGAGGAAGAAGTAGGTTGGGCTCATTCACACATGGAGATTGCAACACCCTCACCAACACCACCTTCCACAGTAATTCATCACAGTATGGATCCAGGCTACTCATACGCACCTGAGTTGAAGAACCTATTTGATAATTCAGAGCCACACAGTGAGAGACGTGAGAAGTCCCCGGAGCCAGTGGTTAGGACAAAGACGATACATCATGTTCCAAGCAAAGAGGCGGAACTATTGAGTGGTCAAACAGGAAGGGACACACAGTCCCCCAGCCCTTCATTTTGCAACTTTGGATTCAGACCAATTCATCCAACACCACAGCAGCAGCA
>NW_023265587.1:1130397-1144860 GCF_013103735.1 Etheostoma cragini
ATAATGCACAACCTCTAGTGCTAATAGGGTCAGATCATGTTCACCTCATCACTGCCATTGAGCTTGTACGCCAAGGTGTTAAAGGCGGCCCCATAGCCATCCGTATCACTCTTGGGTGGGCACTACAAGGTGCTGAAAGGTGTGATCCAAACCAGACGTCAGTGTCTCAGTGCCTCTTCCTATCTGTAACCAGTCCGGAGGATCTCCTCTACAGAAATGTTAAGCGATTATGGCAGCTTGATGTCCTCCCATATCAAAATGAGAAGGTGGTTACCCGCTCCAGCGAGGATCAGGAGGCCATAAGTCTTCTTGAGAACAGAACTCAAAGGATCAACGTGGGGGGAGTTCAACGTTATGCTACCCCCCTCCTGCGCAAATCAGGTGCACCCAAGTTGAAATGTTCCATTCAAGCGGTCACAGCTAACCTGAGGAACACAGAGATGACTCAAGAGAGACCCAGAGAAAGCGGCTGTCTATTCTACATAGATTGCCAAGCTTGTCTAAGCATGCTACGTCACCAAGCTACAGCCTGAGGAGGTGAATCAGTCAGAAGAATCTTGGTACCTTCCTCATCACTTGGTACATTACAACAACAAACCAAGGCTAGTCTTCAACTGCTCATTCCAACACCAGGGCATGTCGCTAAATGAGCAGCTGCTGCCGGGTCCCATCTTGGGCCCATCCCTGCTAGGAGTCCTCCTGCGTTTCCGAAATCACCAAGTTGCTATAAGTGGGGATATCCGGGGAATGTTTCACCAGATATGCCTGCAGCCTGAGGACAAACACCTTCTCAGATTCATCTGTGCAGCGAGGACCCACTTGATGTATATGAATGGCAGGTGCTGCCATTCGGTACCACGTGTAGTCCCTGCTGTGCCATTTTTGTGTTGCAGATGCATGCTCGTCATTACCAGGACAGTCATCCTGATATTCCACCATCAGTGGAACAAGGTTTTTATGTGGACAACTGCCTCGAGAGCCTTCCCAACATACCTGCTGCAAAGGAGCGAGTGGACCAACTACGCAGCCTACTGGCAGAGGGAAGATTTGAGCTACGACAGTGGGCCAACAACCAAACAGCGGTAGTAGCTCATCTTCCTACTGAAGCAAGGTCAGTCGCTACAGAGCAATGGCTAGTTCAGAACAGAACCGACCCCTTGGAACCTGCTCTAGGCCTCAGGTGGAACTGCGCAGAAGACACCCTTGGTTATCCTCCCCGGCCCATGGTGCATTCAGCACTGACGATGAGAAAGGCCTACCAAGTTTTGGCCAGTCAGTATGATCCTCTGGGGTTTATAGTGCCATTTACTACACATGCCAAGGTGCTCATTCAGCAGCTATGGTCAAAGAAAAGAGATTGGGACGATCCTGACTTGCCTCTGGATCTCCGAAATGCATGGAGCACCTGGGAGTCGGAGCTATAGCACCTCAGCACAAAATCCATCCCACGCTGCTACTTTCCTGCTCCAGATGATGGGGCGAATTTGGAGCTTAACCTCCACTTGTTCTGCGACGCATCAGAACGGTCCTATGGTGCTGTAGCCTACCTGACCGGTCAAAGTGAAGGCGCCATCAAAACATCATTTGTAATGGCTAGGTCAAGGGTTGCTCCAAAACGACAGCAGTCTATCCCCCGCCTAGAACTCTGTGCCGCGCTAGCTGGAGCTCAGCTGGCCAAGCTTGTGAAGACGGAGATGACGCTTACTCTATGTCGAACGACACTGTGGACTGATTCAACAACCGTCCTTGAGTGGCTCTAGTCAGGTTCATGCCGCTTCAAGGCATTTGTTGGAACATCTGTGTCAGAGATCCAAGAGTTGTCGGATACATGTGATTGGCATTACGTCAATACACTTAACCCAGCTAATGACATAACCCGAGGCAAACCACTCTTAGCTCTGGCTGAGTTTGGTCGATGGAGACTAGGACCACCCTTCCTTAAACAGGGTCCTGAAGTAAGCTCATCCGAATTGAAAAGTTTTACCTTCTGCTGCTTAACAGCAGTGGACACCCGCTCTACTGTCCCTGACGCCAACGGATTTAATAAATGGAAAGAGCTGGTCGAAGCAACACGGAGAGCATGTCAGGAGAGAGCGAAGAATCCTGCTGACCAACAGTCCATTAGTCATCAAGATGCAGGGTCTTTACTGCTAAGAGTGCCAAATGCAAAATTTCCCTGAAGAGGTGACTGCTCTTCGGGCATATAAACCTTTGTCCTCCCGCAGTCGGCTATCCTGCCTTGCTCCTGATTGGGATCCTACACTCGGTGTTGTTCGGGTCGGTGGGAGACTACGGAGACTGTAGAATGCCACCTTAGAAGAGATCCATCCTATTGTACTGGACCCACGTCATCGAATCACGAAGCTCCTCATTAAGAAGTTTGATGAACGGCTCTTATATCCAGGAGTGGAGCGGGTGTATTCGGAGCTTCGGAGGCAGTACTGGATCCTGCGAGGACGTCAGGCTTTCAAGCACCACCAGCTCAATTGTCCAGCGTGTCAGCGATGGAGAGCCCAGCCTAAGGTCCCGCAGATGGCAGATTTGCCACTAGAGCGCCTCAGACTCCTTTGTCCGCCCTCTTATTCAACAGGTGTTGATTGTTTTGGGCCCTACTTGGTCACGATTGGGAGAAGGAACGAGAAGCGCTGGGGTGTCCTTTTTAAATGTCTCACCACTCGTGCCATCCACATTGAACTCCTCAACTCCATGGACGCAGATGCTTTCCTACTCGCCCTACGCAGATTCATGGCCAGAAGAGGTCGACCGATGGACATATTATCAGATTGTGGCACAAACTTCCGTGGAGCAAATTGGTAACTTCAGGTAGCCTTTGAGGCTCTGGAGCCACAACTACAATCCCAGTTGGCAGAATACCAAATCATCTTCAAGTTCAATCCACCGGGAGCCCCACACTTTGGCGGTGTGTGGGAAAGGGAGGTCCGTTCAACAAAGAGTGCCTCGCAGGTGGCGGTCGGCAGCCAGCCTGTCTCTGAAGATGTACTCTACACCGTCTTAGTAGAAGTAGAAGGCATTCTGAACTCTAAAGCGCTAGCCTATGTCTCAGCAGATGTCGCCGATCCCATCACTCCAAACATCCTCCTCATGGGGAGGCGTGATGCATCTTTACCTCAAGCTGTTTACGCCCCACCTGTCATGGGGCGGCGGAGGTGGCGCTACAGTCAGAACCTTGCAGATCCGTTCTGGATCCATTTCACAAGGAATTACCTGCCCACTCTCCAAACTCGACAGAAGTGGCAAACATCTTCAAGAAACTTGAACGTGGACTCTATTGTCCTGATAGTGGATCCACAGTTCCCCAGAGCTCAGTGTCCCATCGGTCGAGTCACAAAGACTGAAGAGTCAAGATGGATATGTCAGATCAGCAGAGGTCCTTGTCAAGGGTAAAGTCTACACAAGACCAGTTGCACGCCTGATCCAGCTCCTCGCTCTCAAGGATGACACCCAGGACACTCGATGAATTCCCTTGATTTCACATTTGCTACTCAAATGTGGGGGCGGCTGTTGTGAATTCCTCATGCTACAGAGACGGTGTAGATAAAGTTATGTTAGTTACGGCTACGTTCATTACTTACGTTACGTAAGTTACGTCAGAAATCGCCACGACACTTTGTGTTTTATTACGGCATTCGCATGTGCTGAAGTCAGAGACGATGTAAGTTGGTACTTATATCTAGCTATTGTAACAGGAGATTAAGCTATCCCTAAGTTGTTTCTGTCTTTAATGTTATGCTAATGTTAACAGTTTTTACACTGTAATGTGATGCAGTTAGCTTATTTGTGTTTGCTAGCTTGCTAATTTTTCCACTGCCTACCATAGATGTTGCTAGCTTGTGTGTGACTCGTTTTTGGTGCTGTGCAAGATAGGATATTCATTTTATTTGCACATTGTGATAGTAGTGTATCTTCTGTCAGTATTTTAGTTTGATTAGATTAATAATACCCTATTCTGCTAGATAATAGGCAAATCAGCCGTGGCGCTAATGCACTTTCTTTTTTGGATTCAATTCAGAAACTTCATTCAACATTCATTCATTCGTTCCAGTCATTCATTCGTTCATTCATTCAAGCAACAATCTACAACTTGTGACTGCCTGTCTACGCTCCACCAATTAAAAAGTTGAACTCCATCTGGTGACTTGTGCTCTCTGATAGGAGCCCTGAAGCGGCTAATACTCGTTATCCAGCATTCACATGGTTAAAACCCAACTCTATGTTTAGCACCATGGACAGTTCCACTGTGTTTTAGCACTATGGACAGTCCCACTGTGTTTTAGCACCATGGACAGTTCTCCTGTGTTATAGTACCATGGATAGTTCCCCCTGTGTTTACGTGTCAAGTGTTTTAGCACCATGGACAGCCCTCCCTGTCCTTTAGTTTCAAGTGGCTTGGACGCCATGGACAAGTCCCCTCTTTTTTATAACCATGGACAGTTTCCCTTGTGTTTTATTTTGAACTATTGTAGCACCATTGCTATCTCCTGCCCTGCTGTTATACCACCATGGACAGTTCCTCCTGAGAGTTATTGTTAAGTGTTTTATCATCATGGATGTTTCATATTGTAACTTAATGTCAAGTGTTTTAGCACACTGCACAGTTCTTGCTGTGTATTAGCACCTTGGACAGTCTGCCCTTTCTTTTAGTCAAAAGTACGTTAGCACCATGGACAGCTCTACCTTAATTTTTAATTGAAAATGTTTGAACATCATAGACAGTTCCAACTTTTGATTCAGGTTAAATAGTTTAGCACTATGGACAGTTTCCTTTGTGATTTAGTTGAAAGTGTTTTAGCACCATGGACAGCTCTCCTTGCTTTTAGTTTAATTTTTTTCAGCACTGCGTACACCTCCACTTTGTGTTTTAGTTGAAATAGTTTCAACACCCTAAACAGATTGTCCTGTGTTTTACCACCATGGACCGCCTTGCATCTACAACACTGTACCTTCACTGTGGACAGCCTATCCTTTACTTTTAGTAGTCTTCTAACCCAATCACCCAGTGGGAGGCGCTGAGAGCACGGGAGCAGCCACAGCCCGAATTAGATGTGGTGTTCACCTCCCTAAGTGAAGGGCCCATCACTCCGGCGTCTCCAGTTTCCCACCCACCCACCCTCTCCTCCCTCCTCCCCTTTTTTCCCCTCCTCCCGCGGACCTTTCCCCCTCTTCCCCCATCCCCTCCTCTTTCTCCCCCACCTCTTCCCCTCTTCTTCCCAAACCACCTCCACCTCTCTCGGCGGTGACCCAGGTCCAGGATCGGACACCACTCCAGCAAAGACCGGCACGCAGGCTCCCCAACCTGAAACAGACAGACGTGGAGGAGGTTAGCCCCTCTGCACTGACCTCGATGCTGCAGTCAGAACTGGCCTCCCTACACAGGGCCCGGGTAGAGAGCACTCTCTCTTTCTCCCCTCCCACAACAGCAGCTGTCTCAGTGGTCCCTGAGAACAGGCCCCTCAGGCACGAGCAGACCAACCTAAAAAAGTCTGTCTGGTCACTGGAGCCACAAAAACAGTGGCTTATTTTGGGAGATTCCAACCTGTCCAGAATGCCATCCTGACTGGTAGGATTACTGACGAGCGCCGGCCCGTGCACTTGCCTTTGATCCCCTATCGAACTGCCCAGTCGTCGGACGAAGCGGGGGGGATCATCGAGAGAACTTTCTCTAACCTAACCCTACGCCCTGAGCACCGGGAACACACTCCCAACGCAATACAATCGTCCTAGTCAAAGTAAGACAAAATGAAAAAAAGAAAATGTCACAAAAGTAGGCCATGTTGGGTGTATATGAATCTGGCTTGAGGAGAGGATTACAAAGAACCAAGTTTGGCCTGGCTGCGACCTTCCTACGAGGACTTATGAACTTCTTTTCGTCAAATTTTGACAATTTATAAATATCTCGAGAACCGTAACTCGTAGAGACATGGGGACACTTCAGGCGTGTCCAGAGACCCCCAAATGGGGAGGCGGAGCTTGGTTTCATCCCTCTATCTCCTTTCGTTTTTTGTCTATTAAATTTTTTTCGTCAAGATGTGGTGTTTACCCCCTATTCTAACCCCCTAACCCCCCCCCCCCTAACCCTAACCCCCTAACCCTGTGTTGTATGCATCAATCTCTAGGCTTCTTATCCTCCTTAGAATCAGCCTGGTTCCTCACACGGCCTTTGAAATAGGAGCCTTTGAAAAGATTCCAGAAATTCATCTATGAGCCATACAATAGATGAAATTTTGGATGCACTTTCCCAATTCTGGAAGCACTTTCCAGCTTTATAACCCCTCTCCTACCCTTATGAACATAACCCGTACAGACTTGTGCTTGGCACCACTGGAAAGCCGGTAAGTGGTTTTGGGGGGGGGGGGGGGTGTAGGTCTAACTGCCATACCTGTGGCACCTTCCTGTCATAAGTTATAGACCAAAGAAAAACTGCACTCCGGTTAACTCCCTCTATCCTACAGGCCATGGCTACAAACTGTTACACATATGTTGACGGCCTTTGCTACATCATGCATGTTGCTGCCCCTGGTGGCAACCGAGGGACACTGCACCCTGCAGGACTTTGAAAAATTGTGTGAAATCTTGCTACAAGGGCACCACATATGTAACATGAGTGTATCCAGAGTCTCTCGCTCACTCTAGCTCTCTCTCTGCGTGTGTGCGTGCGTGTGTGTGTTTTCGAAAATGTGATAAATTGGACTGCTTTTGGCTTTACTGCTCAACAAAAAGGCATCAGTTCCAGGGTGCATGAAAATAATTCACCTGTGTGAAAGGCCACAAAATTGTTGAAATATGAAACAGAGGTCCCGTTTTATAGGGCTGTTTATCCCGTCACTTTACCCCAGGTAGAGCACGCCGTCAGCGGGCAGATCTGAAGGAAAAGCCCCCTCTCCCACCGGTCCCTCGCGGTTGATTTTAGCCCAAAAAGAGCGCGCCTTGGGCGGGTAGAGCTGCTGCAAACTCCCCCCCCATCCCACCGGTCTCTCCCACCGGTCACTCTCTCCGTTCTGATAGGGCTGTTTATCATGTCACTTTACCCCAGGCAGAGCGCGCCGTCAGCGGGCAGATCTGAAGCAAAAGACCCCTCTCCCACCGGTCCCTCGCGGTTCATTTCAGCATAAAAAGAGCGCGCCTTGGGCGGGCAGAGCTGCTGCAAACGCCCCACAGACTCCAATAGCCCCGGTCCCCCCAGACTCACACAGCCCCAGTCCCAACCCTCCAGAACCTTGCGCACCAGGCGAACCTGTGCACCCGAACTTAAGCACCCCCCCTCGGACTAAACCCCCATCCGCACCCGCCAAAGCTCCGTGCCCCTGGTAACCTAAATCAACTTTTGTGCCTCTGGTAACCTAATTCTTACTTCATTTGCTATTCTAGAGCGCCATCTGCTGGCTATAGTGAGGATTGAAAAGGGACAGCTGGGCAATTTAACTGCACGTGTGGGATGAATGAAGTATTAATAGAATTGTTAAAGAAAAGGCAAATATATCTTTTACTTACACAAACACTGACTGGAGTTTTCCTCCACTAAATTGAGCCACCTTTACACTTTTTACACATGACGTGATAAAGGTAGACCGCAACAGCAAAACACACGTTTCCAAACAGGTATTACTCGCACAGCAAACACCTTCGCACCTAGTTCCTGGCGTTAGCTGCATTCATGACTGCAACCTACAGACAGGCTTACTCCCAATAGTGCCACATACTGTATATATAGGATCCAAAATGTCCCACTCCCTTTTCCCAAGGTTTGGCTACCCATAGTTCCTCGCTTTCGCTGGATGTCAATGAATGCAAATTAACCCGGAAATACACACGTTTTTGATAATATCTCCGGAGGGGAAGGTCGTACAGACTTGTGCTTGGCACCACCTGAAAGCCAGTAAGGGGTTTTAGGGGGCTTAGGGTCTAACTGCCCTCTGGCACCTTCCTGTCAAAGGTTATAAGCCGAACAAAAACGGCAGCGACGGAGCTGCTGTTAACCCCGCCCGTGTATACAGAAAGCATGTTGCTGCCCCCTCGTGGCCGCCGAGGGACACTGCACCCTGCAATACTTTGAAATTTGGTGTGCAAAGCTGCTACACGGAGCAACACATGTGTAGCCGTCTGTATCCGGAGCCTCTCTGGCTCTCTCTCTGGCTCTCTTCGAAGTACTTTCCCAATTTTGGAAGCACTTTCCAGCTTCATAACTCCTCATTACATGCACCCGGAGTCTTACAACAACTTGTTTCGGATGCACCAATCTCTAAGCTTACGTTTTTAATTGTAATCAGTCTGATAAAACATACAATCTTTGTAATATGAGCATTTGATTACTTACAAATGTGTGTCTTTGGCCATCCCCAATGGTTAGAATTAATCAAAGCAAGAGGCAGAGAAAAACATGTGGAGGGGAACATTTATTTTCCAGAATAACAAAATCCGAGAAATAAAACAAAAGCACAGTATAGAGAAAAATTGGGACCAAACGATAAAAGTGCCCCCAAGTGAGGAAAACATAAAATTCGACCTCAAGCCAACACTTTCAGTGCATAAAACATGCTTATGTCATTCAATAGTGTCTTCAAAACAAAACATTTTTGTGTAAATGACTATTCTGTGCTGCTGAGCTTCCTAAAATGTCACTTAAAAGTCCACATTCCTGGCCCAGTAAAATGTGCTCAAATGAGTTAAAAATAAAAAGTGGTCTCAATCCAGTGCAGAATAAATAAAAATTAAAATTAAAAGTGTCAATGAAGATTTCTGTCACAACTGAACCGGTGCATGAAAGAAAAGCACAGTAAAAAGTAAAATTGTGATATAGACATTCTTTCAAGTGAGCAAAAATGTGGCCTTACGACAGCCCTTTCAGTGAATTTAACCTGAACTACGTGTCTTAAAAAACTAAATGTGTGACTTACGATCTGTTGCTGCTAAACCACTCTCCAGAACGGAGTATCTGACGGTAAAAGGGAAAATTAAAACGTTCTCAAATAAGCAAAACAGAAAAATTTGCTCTCTATACTGTGACACTCAATAGTATTTATTCCAGAACATAGCTCCTGGCATATCATCTTCAGAGGTGTCCGTCAACTGCCCTGCTTCTTCCTCCAATGCGCCAGCCGTCTCCTTGTCGACGAGGTCACACACATTGGACGCCTCTCAAAAGTGGACTCCTCCAGCAGCCCTACTGGTTGGGAGAGGGGTGCTGGCGCACACCTTGGAGCATGCTCATCAAGGAGTGCTTGTTCATCTATCCCGAGCAGAGGATGTACGGTCGCCATTTTATCCAAGTAATAATTGTCAATTGGTTTGCTTAATTTCCGAACACTTACTTTGCACTTTGAAGGTGTCATTATATCCAAACCTGATTTTTTACATTTAAAGTCCAACTTTCTTTTTGACGCACGTGGAGCGTCAGCCACTGCAGGACTTTTTTCGTAGTCAGAGGATTGGTTCAAAACACATGCAGATCTCTTTTTTGTTTTCCATGTCCTCAACTCCTCCTCGGACGAGGAAGAGTCAGTCTGTATGGTTGTCGTATTTTGGTTCTTCCCCACTTAAAGTGGTCTCCAGATCTTCGTCCTCCTTGTCTTCAGGGGCATTCTGCAGGGCTTTTAATCTTAATTTTCCACTTTTTTAGCCTGTGACCTCGTCCGGCAGAACGACATAAAATCGCTCTGCCGTTGTGGGGTCATGACACGTCTCTTTTGCCACCTGCTTCCTCTCGGTTTCTGACAGGTGTTTGCTGGCCTGGAAACCCAAACAAAGACGTTTTTAAAAATAATATGATAACAGTTCTTTGAGCAACTGTGTCAACAATCTTAAACCAAACTCCCAATAATCCTAAAACACCCAGTCGCTAAATTGTGTTTACATCAAATTTACTTCAACTTAAATGCAAACATCAACATCCTCTCAATTCTAATTCTAGCCCCCAAATTGAGGACTCCTATTTCCAAATTCTGAACAATGGCCAGAATCAAACTTATATTAAGTTCTTATTTGAGTGGAGACGCTGCTCCGGATTTGGTTGAAGGTAACTTTCCCCTTCATCCCGGCATCCACCCAAGCTAGCTGGAGGACTCCTAATGGCCTTTCAATCTGCCTGCCACTCGCTGTGTGGAATACAAAAGGACTGTCCTTGCCTGGCACACAACACATCCCCGTTGCCAGATATTCAAGCCACTCATACTCGTCATTGTTCAGGGAAAATGCAGCTTGCCCAAAGGACCTTGCAGTTTCGTGGTCATCCAACTTAGGATAGAAAATGCAGACAATTAGTGTATTTCTGTGGAGAACTTGACTATAAAAGAGCAGGACAATTCACTGGTGACTTGTGTGTGGCTTATGGGACTATGGACTGCTGACTTTAACAAAGACACTCATTTTAAATTTACCAATGATGTGTAAATTGCTTGGATCTACCAACTTAAATAAATACTAACCAAAACTTGGAACTTTCTTCCATGACTCCAAGCCTGAGCGTTTACAACATGTTCTTTGGTCATGTTTGTCAGCACAACCGAACGGTGTCCGGTCAGAATTGACAGATATCCCATAATGTAGCCGAGGAGCTTGCCATGTTCTTCTTCCTCTCCCCCATTGCAGGACACGCTTTCTACAAAACATGGCAAGATACAGTATATACAGTTAACGTCTTAAAATCTACTGAAGAAGAAGAAATAATGTAATATAGGAAGTCTACTTACTCATCAGGTCAGGAATTCTTCTCTTGGCAATGAGCATGAAATTATTCTCCTGGCTGCCAGTAAGCTGATTGTCTGTGAAAACAGTTTGACATGCATGCATTTGGATGACAAAATATATATAGGACATACAGTTTTATTTTCAGAAAGTAAACAATACCAGAATGAAAGAAATTGAAAACATTTACCTGTTTTATGGCGTGGGACCTTCTGCCGGTGGATCACAAGGTTTTTCTGCACATCACACACTAGTCGTTTCAGTTTGTAGTGTAGTGTCTGGAAGTCTTTTTTTTTTTTAGCTTGCTCTGCTTCAAAAATGATCTCTCAACATGTTTGAAAAAAAAGTACCACGTTGTCCAACATGTTTTTGATCGTGCTGGGTGCGTAGCCTTTATTTTGAAGGTACGCTGTCCAACTGCGGGAAAAGGTAATGAGTTACAAGTCACTAAATCTGACTCCCAGTTCCACCACAGTCCATGTTCCAACTTCTCAATTCTCATCTATTATAAGACACCGTAGATTAAAATCCGGAATCAATAGATAAGACAATAATTTCCATTTGAGTTGTAGTTGTAAGTATTTTGTGCATGGTTTAGTCTGAAAAATTTCTTTTTAGCTCTAGAAAAATATGAGATGAAAAATACTTACGCCCGTAGCTTGGCTATTTGTGTTAGGAATCTTAGGTCCTGCATGATGGCGTTGGTGGGCATGCCGGAAGCCATGTAGAGACAAAAGCGCTGACAGTGGCTACATGACTGCCGCGCATTCTCGACATCCTTTTTTCCTGTCCGTGATCCCAGACGAAACTTATTAAAGTCTTTAAGAATATGTTCTGATATTTGAAAACGATATTAGTTGGACAACACCGTGAAAATAAGGTGAAATGGGAAAGAATAAGTAAACTGTAATTGTGCCCTCTCTCACCAAAATTGTAAC
Source organism: Etheostoma cragini (assembly GCF_013103735.1). NCBI lineage: Eukaryota > Metazoa > Chordata > Actinopteri > Perciformes > Percidae > Etheostoma > Etheostoma cragini. The sequence goes on from NW_023265587.1 coordinate 1,142,034, forward strand.
TATAAAGCAAAGGAAAACGCACCAAACAAATGTACACCAGTTTTCCCCTTGTTGACGTGTTCCCCTTTTTCCGCTGATTGGGGTGCTTGAAAGGTTGTGCTTTTTTTGGGGTCTTTGCTGCCATCAAATATTCCACTTTGTTTTCCAGCTGAAGCAACCTGGCAGAGAAAAACTTGCAGTCGTTGCAATTTGACATATGTTGACCGCCGGTCAGGTCCGTGGAAGTGGAGGCGTTTTGGTCCCCAAGGACAGGTGTATAATCAAGTGTGCCGGTCAGCACAGTGGAAGGGGATGTGTTGTGGTGCCCAGTGACAGGAGTAGAATGAAGTGGCTGACCTGCCGTAACCTTACTGCTGGTCAGCTGAGTGGAAGACGAGGTGCTGTGAGGCCTAGTGAGAAGAGTAGAATGAAATGGCGTGACCTTATGGCTGGTCAGCTGTAGATTAACCTTAGGTCTGTTCAGCTGAGTGGAAGAGGAGGCGTCGTGGAGCCCGGGGACAGGGTCTGAAGGAAATAACCCTTGCTCCCCAAAATATTCCTCATTTGATTGTTCTGCCAGTTCCAAGGTACAGTCAGGAAACTCTTCTTCTGTATTGAAATTCAACAGATTTAAATTGGAAATTAAAACTCTGTGCTTCTAAATTTCTGTAAATGTCTAAACATTTTGGTTTGTACAGAAAATCCATAGAACACAACACAATAGAAAGCCAAAGTTTAATTTGTGGATAGCTGAATGAGAAATTTAATAGAATATCATAGTGAAAGCCGTGTTTTCAGTCACCTTGTTACCAGGTAATCCCCATGTCCAACGAGGATACCATGGGCTCATCAGGCTCGGACCTCCGGAGTTCAGCAAACTCTTCCACAATGGCAGCTCTCTTAGCCTGCTTTAGGATAGGTTCTCGTTCCTATTAATAAACAAATTACGTTAAAGTTGCAGGCAGCGTTGGAGTTACTGGCGGACGCCACTCCTTGCGACCGTGCTTTTGCACAGCACTCAGACACTGCAAATTGTCACCAATGAAGATTAGCCTCCCTGCTGAGTTCAATGATACCTAACACAACACATCAAATGGGTCACCAGTTATGAAAGGAGGGGTGGCCTAAGCATAGGGGTCGGGTAAAACCATCGCCAATGAATAAGAAACTGCTGAGTTCATGTGCCATGCTACATGTTTGTACCAAGTTTCGAGACTCAACTTTAAACGTACTGCAGGGGCACACATTCTAAAAATCCTTAAAATATGTACGTTTTCACCGGACTAGATGCGGCCACCAAATTTGGTGAGGTTTTGAATATGTTAAGTCCCTCAAAAAGGCAATTCATTTGCTGGGAAAAAGACTTTTTTTTTTTTTATATAATTCCTTAATTTTCCAAAAGGGCCTTTGTCACTTTCGGCGCTCGGGCCCTAAAAATTTGAAAATTTAAGGAGGAATAAAACGTAAGATTTACAATACACATGTTTTTTTCTAGTTAGAACCAATTAAATGCACTAACCGTATTTGATACAAGGTTATGCGATTCTTGCAAGTGCTTATCAAGGCGGACTAACTTTTTCCTGCCACAGAGGCTGCATTCCAAGCTAGGTGTAGTTCTGCAATTGAAAATGAAAAATAAGTCAGTTTAGGAAATAAAGCCGATAGCATAACAGGGTGTATATGCATAAATAGGAGAAACCTTTTTGATTTAATCTTACCGTGCATTGCCATATTTTATGAGAAGTTGGAACTCCTTTTTATTTGGAATTGTGTGGGACACTATAAGGTGTTGCTTCAGCTGCTGAAGCTGGCATGACATATTCCACATACTTTGGTGCTCTGCAGATAATAATATAAATTAAGACTCTGCCTCCTCAGCAAACTATCTCAAAGTACAATCCTTATTCATGTTTACTTACCATCTTTCCGGAAAGGTCATTCACAATACAGCGACCTGTTGCATGTAGAGGAGTTTAAGAAGGAAGTGTTGACAATGTTAATGACAAAAAAATGGATAAAACAATTCAAACAATAAAACAGTTTTTCTGTTGCACGGCTAAAATAAGTTGTGAGCCAGCACACTCAATGTTCTTTTTCAGCTTCTGTACTTTTACCATTGTTGTTAATTTTGACAAATTAGTTAGTAAGCTAGCTACATAATACATGCATTTTAAAGCTAATTATCTTCAAAAGCAAACAAAGCAAATTTATATTGGATGCGGCAGTTTGAAATATTCCACATTTTCATCTACGCCATAACATTCTCTTTGGCTATCTATAAAACATTGTTTTTAAAAGTTCACAAGGGCAAAAAATCTTTAACATGCATGTATTATGAAGCTAGCTGACTCACTGTCTTCAAAAGCAAACAAAACAAATTTATATTTATATGCGATATTTATATTTGATGTGGCAGATTGAAATTTGAAATATTCCACATTTTCATCTACGCCATAACATGCTCTTTGGCTATCTATAAAACATTGTTTTAAAAAGTTCACAAGGGCAAACAATCTTTAACATGCATGTATTGTGAAACTAGCCGACTAACTATCTTCAAAAGAAAACAAAAAAAATGTCTGTCTATATATCATGGGACAGATTGAAAGTTGGCATATTCCACATTTACATCTGTGCCAGCCATAATATTTTCTATCGTATAAAACGTATTTTTTTTTTCTTTTACGTTCACACGGGCAATAAAGCAATTTTTTTTATTGCTTTATTTTAACAAATAGCAAAACAAAGAATTAGACATCTCAGTTACAATATAAATTAAAGCTGCAAGCAGCGATGAACGGGCCCTCGCCTCTATGCAGGTTGGGCTACTGGCAGAGGCCAATCTTTG
>NW_023265587.1:1144960-1148449 GCF_013103735.1 Etheostoma cragini
TACAAAAACAATAGGTTCCTTGCACTTCGTGCTAGGACACCGTTGGTGCCCTAGCACTCGTGCTCGGGCCCTAATAATGACAAAATAGAGAAAATAGTCATAACAAAAAAATAAAAACAAGAACAAGAAATAAAAATGATAAAAGATAGCATATGTTAACTGTCCTGGATCAAGGCCCTTAAAGGCCTGAAGTTTTCATGGGCCGATTTCTTTTTGCTCAGACCAGAGCTGGACCCTTAAAAAAAAGAGACTATGGACCTGGTTCTGACATATGTTATAAAGCTCCCCGAGGGCTGCAGGGAACACTTGGCCCCTTGTCCCTAGCCCCTTGCATTCCTGTCTTATCGCCCTTTATATTTTAAGGGTCAAAAGGTCAACAGATCAAATTTTGGAAGAACTTTACAGCTTTATAACTCATTACATGCACCTAGCGTCTTACAGTGACATGTGTTGTATGTATCACTCTCGAGGCTTCTATTTTAAATTGCCCTGTGAAATGTCTTCTTTTAAAATAACTTGTGTGGTTAGGGTTAGGAGGTTAGGGTTAGGTGTGTTCGGATCCCATTAGCCTAGGGTTAGGGTTAGGGGTTAGGGAAGGAAAAAAGGAAAGTGACATATGCCACAGATGTGGACTTATAATGCACTTGATGCACTAACCAGAACATGGCTGCTAATCCCAGGGACCCCGCCCCCCCACACAGATGAAAAAATGGGCTTCATAAGCCTTAACATTACATTCTGAACTTATTATATACTAAAATGTGTGTCAAAACTGTAATCTCAACAACAGTTATAGTACAGGGATGAACAGTGCCCAATGTTAAAAGATAATTAAGTGGCTCAATCCTGCAAAGCGGCAAATTGCCAAACATATCCCCCCACCCCATGTAAATGAATTATTAAATAAATAAATCCCATGTGTCATATTGTGTGTTTATGTTGCATTCTTGTGATATACAGGTGAGTATTGTGTTATAAAGACATATACTGTACTGTATTATGCCATAATGGGTAGAAATGGGTTAGGGTTAGGGATAATGGTTAGGGTTAGGTTTAGGGGTTAGGTGTTAGGGTTAGGGTTAGGGGTAAATTTAAAAGTTTAGTTATTAAAGGTTTAGGGTTAACATGAAGTGTTACATGAAGTCAACAACCTCTAGGGGCAGTGTTTATCCATAAAATCCAATAGTCAAATAGAAATTAATAAAAATTAATAACAATTAATAGCAATTAATAACAATTAATAAAAATTAATGACAATTAAGAAGAGTTTATATAGATTAATAAAAGTTAATAAAAGTTGAGAAAATGTAATATAGAATTAGTAAAAATTAACACCAAAGGTAGGGGAGTTTTAAGAGGGTTATTTCTAACAAACGTTGCGTTTTTAGGGATAAAAGTAAGTTATCCGGTTTACAGTCATTGAAACTAAATTTTTAAGATAAGGAATATTGGTAGAGTCAGACAGTGGCGTCAGTCCGGATTATTATGTTGGCTCTCTATCTCCTACTCTCACCCATAAGGGAAGAATGAGGAGAAGAGGGCTCGGTATTGAGTTCCTGTAAGAAAGAAAGGGAGGAGGCAGAGTCAGGGAGAGAAGTCGGACCGGACTTTACTCTCCCCCGCCGGACCGGGCTGTTACTCTACCTCCCCCTACTCCCTCATTTGCCTGAGGGAAGAGAGGGGAGAAGAGAGAAAGTAATGGAGCTTTTGTAGAGAAGAAGGAAGGAGGCTGAGTTTAGGGAGAGAAGTCGGACCGGACTTTACTCTCCCCCGCCGGACCGGGCTGTTACTCTACCTCCCCCTACTCCCTCATTTGCATGAGGGAAGAGAGGGGAGAAGGGTGAAAAGATTCTTTTTTTGGAGCAGTTTCACGATTGCAGTAATCATATGCCGGATCGGGGTTGTTTATAATTCCGCAAGGTTATTTACTTTTTCTAAATATTGAAGAGGCTTATTTTTTGAGGGAGGGGTTTCTAAGAGAGTAGAATAAATGTTATATTAAACTTTGAGTGTAGGAAAACATTACAGTTAAAAGTGAGGGTTGGGAAGGAATCGGCATGGGCGTATTCCGGCAAGTATGTCTTTGGAGATCAAATGACTTGATTCCAGACTTGTGCCTTGAATAATGTCCCAGGTTGTCGTCATATTCCAGAACCCCACAATATTTTTTATTTATTTTACATTTATTTTACATAACAAGATGATTTACAATGAACAATGATACAAGTTTTAGAACAATTTTGGAACAAGAGTAATTTAGAAAGTGGACTCAGTAGTCTGTTAAACTATATACAATTATCTTTTATGGATTTCTTTTGCTTAGATTCTTTGTTCCTTATAGTTTTTCGTTAAGTCCGGAGGGATGCGTGGTCCCGAGTTTTTGGATCCATCGTTTTTCCGCTCTACGACGCTGGAAGGTATTCCAAGTCGGGTCGTGTTCCAAACCCCTTATGGTTAGATTTTGGAATCCATGCTAAAGGAAATGTTGTACGAGGAATGTCTGTTTTTTATGTCCCTTGGTGATGTTGTATTTTTGATTTGACAGACGGGCGTTTAGGGAGTTCCGTGTTTCACCCACATATTTTTGTAGGCATTTTTTGCACTGTATTAAGTAAACACAGTTGGTTTGAGACCTAGGAAACCCCCTGGGTAAGGTCAATGAAGAGCCGGTTTCTTTGTTCCTGGTCGTTGGGACTTTCGGGATGTTTTTCCTGTGGCCAGGTGGGTGAAGCTTGGCCCTTACCAGAATATCTTTGAGAGTGGGGTTTTTTCGGTATGCAGATATTATCTTGCAGTTTGTTGGTATGGTGGTTTGCGAGAGGGTTGTTTGGAAGTTACCCTTAATTATTCTGTTGGCTTTTGTTGTATAACTCGAATATGTGGAGATCAGAGGGATGATGTTCAATTCGTCTTGTTTTTCAGTTGGTCGGGAGGGGGGTCCTTTTTTGGCTTCAAGAAATGTTTTCTGGGCATTCCTGAGGAACGTTCTGTTGTAACCTCTGTCCCTAAGGGTTTTTATGAGTGTTTGCGTTGCCTCATCTCTGTCCGATGGATTGCTGCAAATCCTGTGGAACCTGAGCAATTGCGACTTGAGCAAACCTTTAAAGGTATGCGGTGGGTGAAAGCTCTTTCTATGTAAAAGCGCATGGGTATCAGTGGGCTTGAAATAGACCTTAGTGTCAAGGATGCCTGACTTTTCATAATCGGGGCCTTTAAACACCGTGGTGTCAAGAAAAGTGACTTTGTTGTTGTGTAAGACTGGGTCGATTTCTATAGACTCATGGTGTCCATTCAGAACGCGTGTGAAGTCTTCAAAATCTTTGTCAGAGTGGGCCAATGCCAGATGGCCCAAATGTCGTCGAGATATCTGTAGTATTGTTGTGGAAGTTTCTTACATTTGAGGAAGGCTGTCTCTTCCCACTCCGCCATATAGATGTTCGCATAGGCGGGTGCGAAGCGTTTGCCCATGGCCGTACCTTTGGTTTGAAG
>NW_023265587.1:1148549-1151063 GCF_013103735.1 Etheostoma cragini
TCTTCCCACTCCGCCATATAGATGTTCGCATAGGCGGGTGCGAAGCGTTTGCCCATGGCCGTACCTTTGGTTTGAAGGTAGAATTTCCCATTAAACTCAAAGTCATTCCTAGTCAAGCTTAGGTGTAACAGCTCAAGGATTTCTTTGTCCGGCCTGTCAGGGTCAGGGTCAGGGTATTTTTTGAGACATTTTGAAATGATTTCCAAGCCTTTAGGGATATCAATGTTGGTATAGAGGCTCTTGACGTCCATAGTAAAGAGTTTAATCGGTTCTTTTACCATCGTTTGTTTTACCTTGTGGATAAAGTCCGTGGTGTCCTTGAGGTAGCTAGGGTTAGGGTTAGGGGGTTAGGGTTAGGGGTTAGGATTGGGTTAGGGTAGGGCAACATTCCACCGAGGTGGAAATATTCACCCTAAAATGCACAAACTAGAAACAACCCCATACCTGGCACCCCAGGCCCCCCCCACACACACGCAGGTGAATCCACTGAAAATCAAATGTTCATTATGGCTCCAAAAAGGTCTTGGCCTATGGCTTTCTGAAGCAATTATTTATGGTAAACATAAAAATACTCAAGCCATAATAACATGCAACCAGATTGCTTATAAAGTATCATACATAACTCAGGTAAGTATATTAATCTTTTATGTATCAACTGTAACTCAGGTAAGTATATGTATCTTTTATGTATTAACTATAACTCAGGTAAGTAAATCAATCTTTTATGTATTAACTGTAACCCAGGTAAGTATATTAATCTCTTATGTATTCACTAAATTGTTTAATTTATTATGCCATTATGTACTGTATTATAACATTATGTAACAATGATTTATTGAACCTTCTGTGTAACTCTAATGTTCTTCTTTCTTCCGAGATTAGTGGGGCCTGTTCCCTGAGAGGCTGGCGGTCCGCTGAAGGGCAGGCCCGGTGCAGCTTGAACCAGGATCGCGTGGCTGTGGGAACCTCCATCACAGCAAGGGATAGCTCCGTTAGCCTCAGCCCTGCTAGCATTAGCCTCGCTAGCATTAGCTCCCCCAGCATGGTGGTGGATGTCGCGGCGCAGCTGTAGGCCCAGGCGGTCTCCGTCGCTCTGGTGTGCCCCCCTGTCCGTCCGGACTTGTCGGGTCCCTCTCATCCTGGAGGTCTGCTGTTCGCGGCGCAGTCCGGAGTCCCCCCAGCCGGGGGGACGGTCACTCACCGGTGGGGAGGCTGGAGTCAATGCTGTGCTTGAGCTGCAGCTAGCAATAGCATAGCCACAGGCGCGGCTATCAGCCGCCATCTTGTGTGTCGTATGGGCATGAAAAAATGTGCAAAACACTTAAAAAAATACTGAAAAAGAATAAATAAATGAAACGAGATGGTCTTACGTGTCGTGAGATTTATTGAGAGCAACGTTTCGGTCAAAATAGACCTTCTTCAGGCTCCTACTCACATCTTTTCTGTCCTCAACAAAGGTAGTAGGCATATACAAACAGCAGTGATCTCCTAACAGGAAGTGAGCAAATCTCAATATTGTCCTTCAACATAAGAGCTTCCGTGGTATTGTCCTCTCAAAGTAAAAGCCACAATAGTGTTTCTCGTATATAAAAACGTAAAGTAATTGATTAATTAAATAATTAAACAATTTATAGAGCGTCTGGTTGGGTTCAGATCAAAAAATTGTAATTAAAGTGAAGTCCAAAAGACTTTAAGTTGAAATTTGGGTCAAAAGACCTTCAATAAAGCCCATATTAAAGAATATTAAATTGTAAATAGGGTCAAAGATAGGTGAACTGGCTCTCTTGTGGCTCAGTTCTGTAAGTGGAGTAAAAATCAATAGATTTTAAAATCCGTCAGTGTCATAAGACTTACTGTTAGGCCCAAAACAGTGGTTATTTCACTCCGTCTGCTTCAGTAGGTCCTCAATCACCACCTGGTCAAAAGACGTAGCTAGAAGCGGCCCACTTGTAAGCTCAGGTCATGGGACACAGGGTTGAGTATGGGTTGACTGACAGCAGCAATATGGTGAGGCCAAAAGCAAAAGACAGACTGTCAGGCCCAGGACAGTGGCTGTTTCACTCCGTCTGTTACAGCAAGCCCTCAACCAGACCCAGGTCAAAAGACGTATCTAGAGGCAGCACTCATTGTGTTAAATAACCTGGCCACACCCAAAGCTCAGGCACACAGACATACGAACTGGCACATATTAAAGGCACAGTTCCAAAAAAGCTTGGTTAAGCTCTCGTCAAAAGACGTTTAACTAGACACCTATTAAGGGTTAAGTCTTCCCACAGTGTTTAGATCAAGTCATAGGACACCGGGTTGGGTTTAGGCCAACTGACAACAGCAAATGGCGAGGCCAAGAAAAAGAGGGAGAGAGAGGTTAGGTTTAGGCTGGGGAGCCCCCTGGTTGAGTTTAGGGCTTCAAAGCTCTGGGAAAGGCATATATTGATTCAGGTCAGGGGACACCTGGTTAAGTTTAGGGCTTTAAAACTCCTGGATAGGGTTAGGGTTAGGGTTAGGGTTAGGGTT
>NW_023265588.1:0-2630 GCF_013103735.1 Etheostoma cragini
CAGTGCTCTGAATGTCAAAGTGAAGAAATTCAATGAAGCGCGGGTAAACGGCGGGAGTAACTATGACTCTCTTAAGGTGTCACAGCTGGAAGCGTTGGTTGGCGGCAGGTCAGCTGTTAAAGTGGAGAGTGCAGGAGGAGGGCCAGTGACCGTCGGTTGGGTCTCACCTCCTAGTGGTGTCCGCGGTAACATCCTCCGGGATGGCAAAGAAGACCTGTAAAACCCTACCAAGTCTAGTTGACAGGTTGTCCTCTGGGGACCGGGCAGTATTTATGCTGCTCCTACTGCGGCTGGCCCTAGGGGTCCGATGTAAGTGACATAGTAGTGGTGGAGCATGTGGTTGCTGGCCAGGATACATTTCCAGTTGCGGGTTTCCCAGAATCTATGCGCTGATGTATGGTCCTGGTACGGTGGCTTGCAGTTGTTCTCCTCACCACGAAAGGCCCGATCGGACCTGTGGGTGTCTGGCCTGTGAAGGTCCCCCGTTAACTCCAGTGTTGACAGAACTCGCGGCGTCTTAGGCTACCGCGGGCCTATCTCTGCGCGTCTCGACGATCCCCCTGGGGGGCGTGGGGCGGTGGGGAGGTCCCGGGGGTGGCCTTGGCTTCCTGTCCTGCCCAGGGAGGGCGGGGGTCAGCGAAGACGCGTGATAATCCAGGACCGGGCTATAGAGATATGGCCCCTGCTGCGATATGCCTATGTTGGGTTGGTGGTGGCATAGTAATCTCGGGGATCCTGCTGGTGACCGGCCGGGACTTAGTAATCAGTGGTGAACGGCTCAGGCATATTAGCCACTGGGAAAGGTCCTGGCACACTAGCCAGCGGTTGTATCTCTGTTGAAGAAAGGTCCTACCGGCCCGGCATGGAAACAGTCTGTGACGGTCCTACTCGGTCTTAGAGGAGAGGCTGTACTGCCTCTTGTCTCTGGTGCAGACAACGCGGCCTCTTGGGCTCTCCTGGTCCCCGACTCTATGCGTCTCGCACCTCTGTGTAGGTGGGGGAGGTTTAGGGGGGCCGGGGGGGGCTTTGGCCCCTCGCCGACTGGGAGGGGAGGGGCCGGCGAAGATGCGTGATAGGTTGAGGCCGGGTTGTGCATCACAACCCCTGTTGCGATATGCCCATGCTGAGCTATAGGACGGCTCAGTAGTTTCGGGGGGCCTGTTGGTGAAGGCCGGGGCTCTGCCAGCGACGAACGGCTTCGGCATAGTAACCGTTGGTGGTAGTCCGGGCAGGGTAGCTAGCAGATAAGTCCCCCCGTCACGAAATTGCCCGGTTGGTGAGGTGTGGATACAGTCGGCGAAAGCCCCACTGGTTCAGAGGGTGGGTTGAAAAACCTCCTGTCTCTGTCCAGGCCGCGCGGCGTCAAGGGCTCTTTCGGCTCCCTATCTGTGCGTCCGGGGTCTCTTGGGATTCGGGAGGTGCGTGGGGAGCCCTGGGGCTCGGCTTTCCATCCTCCCTAGGGAGGTTGGTGGCCAGCGTAGACGTATGAGATTTTGGGACAGGATTGCTGGAAACGTGATCCCTACTGCGGTATGCCTGCGTAGGACCGATGGCTGTGGCATAGTAGTTTCAAGGTGCCTGCTGGTGACCGGCCGGGGCTCACTAACCATTGGGGAACGGCTGAGGCTTAATACCCAATGGTGAAAGGTTCCGGCACAGTAGCTTGCGGATCTGTCGCCTTGTTACGAACGGTTCGGTCGGACCTGCGTAGAAACAGCCTGTGAATGTCCCGCCCACGGATATAGTCGTAACGAGAACCTAGGCCATTCTCGTGGTTTGGGGGAGGGGCGGTGGGCCTCCCAACCACAGCATGTACAGGGGCATGTCACCTGTTGATGTTGTTACAAAGACATGCACTTCCTTGACTATATTTTGGTACCCGGTGGCTAGCTGGTTCGAAGCCCGCACTGATTTAAGGATCAGGTTGCTGGTTTTCCTGGCAAGTGTTTCCCTAGGCTTGCCAGGGCCCGGCGGCCTCTTGAGTTGGTGTAGGATGGTTCCGTCTGTGGCAGAGCTTGATAGTTCCTGTGATTTGTGGCTTTGGGTCCGCCAAGTTACTTCCTGTATGCACATGGGCTCGCGGCTGCCAGGACATGTCGTTGATGAGTGTCCAACCGCAGCCTGATTACCTGCGGAGTCTTAGCTCTGGATCTAGAGCTTACTTGGGGGGTAGGACGTTCTGTCACGAGCCCCAGACCCTACGCTTGGGGGAGATACACCGGAACTGTTGATTCCGTTAGCGGGACCCAGGGCAGGACGACTATGTGTTGTTGTCTAAGTGTCTGGTAATGGATACCGCGGCCTCACAGAGGTTGAGGGGCCACATGCTGAGTATGAATTACTCTATTCTGCCCCCGGGCCCCAGCTGATTGGGTTAAAATTGCCCGACAAACCTCACCACCTTAGGGTGGTTCCCCGTGCAGCCCAGAGGTGATTCTGGGCCCCATATAAGGGGCGGCTCGAAGTGAAGGGCCGGTGAGGTTTTCCTTCCTAGTGCATCAGTAGGATTCATATGAAGCACGGGTAAGGAGGGAGTAACGGTCTCTCTCTTGAGGTAGCCAAATGCCTCGTCATCTAATTAGTGACGCGCATGAATGGATGAACGAGATTCCCACTGTCCCTACCTACTA
>NW_023265589.1:0-1607 GCF_013103735.1 Etheostoma cragini
ATATATATATATATATATATATATATATATATATATATATATATATATATAAATAAATAAAAAACTGGTCTGACTTCACCTTACTCTCTACCGCACTATTTCACTTTAAATACGTATATTTATACTTCTTCCCAACTGTATTTATCTATCTAAATATTTATATTTTTAGTTTTTATTTAGACGTTATATATTCTATATATATGTACTACAGTGTACTGTAGATACCAGGTACTCAGATACCAGGTGAGGTCTGTCCAGGGTTAGTTCCAGGTCTCATATGGTGGGGGTTTCCAAGGTAACTTAATCTGATTTTGGTCTTTCCAGGGTCCGAACTCTGGGCCCATGATGCACGGGATGGGGCAGCAGGGGCCCAACAGCAAAGGTAAGACCACCAGACCAGATCCAGCTTCCCCGTCACTGGGCACAGGACTAAGACACATTAATATACATAATAAATAATATACTTTGTAATATACGTAATAATATACTGTGTAATATACATAATAATATACTGTGTAATATACATAATAAATAATATACTGTGTAATATATATAATAAATGATATACTGTGTAATATACATAATAAATGATATACTGTGTAATATACATAATAAATGATATACTGTGTAATATACATAATAAATGATATACTGTGTAATATACATAATAATATACTGTGTAATATACATAATATACTGTGTAATATACATAATAAATCTGATAGTGGTGCATAGGCGGGACCAGAAATATAGTGCAGTGTTATGAGAGCAGAATAAATATGTAATCGAGGTTTAAAACACGCTCATATTGGCCAGATATCCCTAAAATAACCCAGTGACCCGCGGCCCTGTGGGGGGTCTCGCCCCCCATCTTTCTCCCCCCCCGTGTCTATCTGCTGTCAGATGAAGGGAAAATCACCCAGAAATGATCTTAAGTAACGTAGTTTTGAATATGAATCTGATCACCGCTGTTGGCTCTCCTCAGACCCTCGGGGGCCTCCGCAGAACCACCACATGGGCCCTCCGGACCGGCAGGGCCCGGGGCCGCCGGACCAGGGCTCGGGGCCGTACTGGGGCGACAACCAGCAGGGGCGACGTGGTCCGCAGGACTTTGACGGAGGCCAGGACTTCCACAGCCGAGGAGAGGAGGGCTGGAGACCGGGACCGGGATTCCAGGGCGGAGCCGGGGGGGGACACAGGGGGGGAGGGCCCCGAGGAGGGGGGGGCAACGGAGGGAACTGGGGCCCCGACGAGAGGTTCACCGGCGGAGAGTTCAGGGGCCGCAGAGACGACAGGTGAGACATATTTACAGAAGAACTGGTCTGGTCTGGCCTGGAGTGATCTGATCTGGTCTGGTCTGAACTGTTCTGATCTAGTCTGACCTGGTCTCCCTGTGTTCCAGGTTCAGAGGCGGCCCAGGCCGGCCCGGCGGTCGTGGTTACAACGAGGACTACGGCGGTCCAGAGGAGGGCTTCGAGGGTCCCGATGAGACGATTGGTCGAGGCTACGGAGGCCGAGGGAGGCCGCCTCGGGGGGGCGGCCCACCCAGGGGGGGTGGAGGTGAGAGACCGCTTCTCCACCATATCTTCTAAGTTCCCCCTCTCATT
>NW_023265591.1:0-1236 GCF_013103735.1 Etheostoma cragini
AAAAAAAAGGAACATTATCACAAAAAATGTCAAAAATGTAGTTTAAAAAAAAAAAAAAAAAAAAGGTATTTCTCATGCACCCAAACCCCACATATTTACATCCAGTATTTCTCTCTCTCTATTTTTTTATTTAGCTTTTATTATTAGTCTCAGCCTTCTAGAGCTAATACATTTTAAAAAACTTTCCATCAAAAGGTGGAGTTGAGACATTTTTTGTGGACTGACCGAGCGAGGTGCTGGTCACAGCTTACACATGGTTATCGAATAATTAATCTAATTAATAACCCTAACACTAATGTCACATGTCCAGTTTATTAAATGTGAGGATATGCCACTTTGCAGTGATTTATGTCTTTGTAAACTGAGTTTTTTTGGCTTATTTCTTTTACCTTTTAAGCATTCTCTATCTCTATACAGTTATATGTATATATACACAGTATATTTATTTTTTATTGTTGGAGTCCACCATTCCCAGGCTGGATTAAAGTAATCAAACAATTTAGTTCCCCGCTGGGAAAATTCACGTAAAAGTCAAAACAACTTAATCACATTACAATATTCTCTTGTGATTCCATGTACTTCTTCAGTGAACTCTGAATTTAAACGTTTTTCATTGAACGTGCATACAAAGCAACACAGGTTTTAAATGTGAGTAACTGAGTTCACAACATACTTCTCACAGCTGGCGTTGGCAGTGCATCAACATGTGTGTGATGCCAAAATGTGAGTCCAAGAACCTGCCAACGCAGACACACTCAACCTGTGCTGAACAGGCCTCGACACGTGTACTAATTCTTCCTAATTTTAGACCACAGGTTTCACATCTCACTCTGTGTGACACAAGCTGTCTAGTAAGTAAATAAATGCTGCTCAACACACACAGCTGTGTTGGCTGTGTGTGTTGGCTGTGTGTGTTGGCTGTGTGTGAGTCTGCGTGTGAGTCTGTGAGCGGCTGTGAGCGGCTGTGTGCGGCTGTGTGTGTGTCAGTGTGTGTTGTCTGTGTGTTGTCTGTGTGTGTGTGTGTGTGTTGGCTGTGTGTGTGTGTGTTGGCTGTGTGTTGGCTGTGTGTTGTCTGCGTGTGTGTCTGCGTTTGCGGCTGTGTGTGTGTCAGTGTGTGTGTCAGTGTGTGTGTCTGTGTGTGTGTGTGTTGTCTGTGTGTGTGTGTGTTGTCTGTGTGTTGGCTTTGTGTTGGCTGTGTGTGTGTCTGCGTGTGTATCTGCGTGTGTGTCTGCGTGT
>NW_023265592.1:0-2083 GCF_013103735.1 Etheostoma cragini
AGAGGGAACAAAGAGGGAATGAAAGAGGGAACAGGAGTGGGAACGAGAGAGGGAACGAGAGAGAGGGAACAAATGAGGGAATGAGAGAGGGAACAGGAGTGGGAACCAGAGAGGGAACGAGCGGGTACCAAAGGGGGAACCAGAGAGGGAACCAGAGAGGGAACCAGAGGGAACAAAAGAAGGAACGAGAGAGGAAACAAGCCGGTACCAGAGAGGGAACCAGAGGGAACAAAAGAAGGAACGAGAGATGGAACCAGAGGGAACAAGCCGGTACCAGAGAGGGAACTAGACTGGCAACCAGAGGGAAAAAGAAGGAACGAGAGAGGGAAAGATAGAGGGGAGAAAAAAAGAGACGGAAAGAGATGTGAAGAAAGGAAACCAGGAAACATTATTACATCTTTTCTCCTTGATCAGGTGCGGTACCGATCATTCGCTGTCCCCGTGGAAACGCAGCAGAGATGGTCGCCGTGGTGAGTAACCGTAACGCACGGCGATCTGATTCGTTAAATGACCGAACGTAAAGCTCTTCGTTCAGGTTGATGTCGGATTAAAACATCTCTCAGATGTGATACGGGCAGACATGTTTGTAGTTCTAATGCCTTTGTTTAACAGCATTACAGTTAGGTTCACAAAGCTTTAATTAGGAAATGTAATCAGCTACTAACTAACGTTTTAACGAGGCAATTTCATCAAAAGCTTCTAGTATTCTGTTAAAACACAACAAACAGAAATATTTCCAACGTTACAACCCTGACAGTACCTAGGTAAGGACTACTAGCCAGTCAGGAGCAAAGTATGAGGGTCCTGACAGTACCTAGGTAAGGACTACTAGCCAGTCAGAAGCAGAGTATGAGGGTCCTGACAGTACCTAGGTAAGGACTACTAGCCAGTCAGAAGCAGAGTATGAGGGTCCTGACAGTACCTAGGTAAGGACTACTAGCCAGTCAGAAGCAGAGTATGAGGGTCCTGACAGTACCTAGGTAAGGACTACTAGCCAGTCAGAAGCAGAGTATGAGGGCCCAGACAGTACCTAGGTAAGGACTACTAGCCAGTCAGGAGCAGAGTATGAGGGTCCTGACAGTACCTAGGTAAGGACTACTAGCCAGTCAGGAGCAGAGTATGAGGGTGTGCCCTTTAGTGCCTTTGTGTTTGTGTGTGTGTGTGTCTGTGTCTGTCTCTGTGTGTGTGTGTGTCTCTGTAAGTGTGCATGTGTGAGTGTGTGTGTGTGTGTCTCTGTGCTTGAGCGTGCGTGCATGTGTGTGTGACTGACTTCTTTTGTGTGTGTGTGTGTGTGTGTGTGTGTGTGTGTGTGTGTGTGTGTGTGTAGAAGTTGGATAAGAAGCTGCGTGAGAACCTGCGGGACGCCAGAAACAGCCTCTTCACCGGAGACAACATGGCCGCCGGACAGTTCAGGTGAACCTCCGTTAAATGTCCATCACGCACATCTGTGGATGCAGCGTCGGGGGCGGAGCCTCGTAATCGGAGTCCAACATCGTCCCGTTTCCTCGTCTAATACGACCCGGAGGATCTGTCTGGGGATCAGATTTTCATAAACGTCCTGTATCACAACTATGACAAAAGAAAGTTGAAGGAAAAATCAACTTTTTTTTTTTTTTAAACTGAAAAAGTGGCAAAAAATCAGAAAGTGACAATAAAAAAATTTAAAAACTGACTAAAACATAATGAACAAAACATTAAAAAAGTGATAAATATTGAAAAAAAAACTACAAAAACGCAGGAAAAAAATTGACAAAAACAATTTTTTTAAATTGCTAAAAAAGTGAAACTCCACTTCCCATGATGCAGTGCTGCATCAGGAGCAGGTGTGATTGTTGTTGTCTCCTTTCCAGTTTCCAGAGGCCTCTGTTTGTCCTGGCGGACCGTAACGTGGACATGGCCACGCCCCTCCACCACACCTGGACCTATCAGGCGCTGATCCACGATGTCCTGGTGAGCTGGTACTCCTCCGTCACTCCATCACTCCATCACTCCATCACTCCATCATTCCATCCATTCATTACTCCTGTCATCATCCATCCATCCATCCAATACAGTATCAGGGACCACTAAGGTCTATATAAAG
>NW_023265593.1:0-4143 GCF_013103735.1 Etheostoma cragini
ATGATGGCATAAGAGCTCTAATGACATGAGGTCATAAGAGCTCTAACACCCTCTGCTGGTAGTATGACATGATGGCATAAGACCTCTAATGACACGATGGCATAAGACCTCTAATGACATGATGATATAAGAGCTCTAATGACATGATGTCATATGAGCTCTATTGACATGATGGCACAATAGCTCTAACACCCTCTCCTAGAAGCATGAAATGATGGCATAAGAGCTCTAACACCCTCTTCTAGAAGCATGACATGATGGCATAAGAGCTCTAATGACATGATGGCATAAGAGCTCTAATGACATGATGGCGTTAGAGCTCTAACACCCTTTGCTGAAAGTATGACATGATGTCATAAGAGCTCTAATGACATGATGGCATTAGAGCTCTAATGACATGATGTCATAAGAGGGGGGTTGAGATCTCTTCTATTGAGCGATATTGAAAGTTTTCACATGAATTTACTGCATTCTGGTTATGTTTCTGCACCAGTTTAAAGATTTTTTGGGCTTTCCCTGTATTTGCTGTGTTCTCGGTGCAGGAGTGGACGAGACCACCATCATCGAGGTTCTGGTGAAAAGAAGCAACGAGCAAAGACAGAAGATCAAGGAGGCGTACCAGCAGGCCAGCGGCAAGGTATACAGGAGTAAACAGCTGTTAGACATCATCATACAGAGACAGTAGTATCCAGATGTTCATACAGAGATAGCAGTACACAGATGTTAGTATAATACATAATAACATACATATTGCATTTCTGAGAGTATCTCTCTCTCTCTCTCTATCTACCCCCCCCCCCCACCCCCCCCAGCCTCTGGAGTCGGCCCTGAAGAGTGCTCTGAAGGGAGACCTGGAGGAAGTGGTCCTGGGTCTGCTGAAGACTCCGGCCCACTACGACGCCGAGCAGCTGAAACTGGCCATGAAGGTACGCACCAATAATACCAATAATAATACTACCAATAATAATAATAATAATAATAATAATAATACTAATAATACAGCCACTTCATAACGTAAAAATGAAACACGAAATATTCCCGACACCGTTCCTGAACTTCAGAACCAAAACCAGAATCAGGATTACTGCCTCTGTCGGGGGACATGGGGGACGAGCACTGACAGACGTGAGAAATATTGAAAAAAGGGACGTCTGGAACCGTGAGAAGACGTCAAAAAGTGACAAAAAATGTCGGAGAAAGCTTCAAAAACCTTCGTCAAAACAACAAGAAATTTCCCCCAAAATTGACAGAAACTCTTCGAAAAGTGAGATTAGTTTCTGACCCACAAAAACTTTACCGCTCTATAATCTACAGATAGAGCAGGTCTAGACCACTCTATAATTTACAGATAGAGCAGGTCTAGACCACTCTATAATTTACAGATAGAGCAGGTCTAGACCACTCTATAATTTACAGATAGAGCAGGTCTAGACCACTCTATAATTTACAGATAGAGCAGGTCTAGACCGCTCTATAATTTACAGATAGAGCAGGTCTAGACCGCTCTATAATTTACAGATAGAGCAGGTCTAGACCACTCTATAATTTACAGATAGAGCAGGTCTAGACCACTCTATAATTTACAGATAGAGCAGGTCTAGACCTCTCTATAATTTACAGATAGAGCAGGTCTAGACCACTCTATAATTTACAGATAGAGCAGGTCTAGACAACTCTATAATTTACAGATAGAGCAGGTCTAGACCGGTTTAGACCGCTCTATAATTTACACATTGTACTGGTTAGACAGTATAAAATACTTAAACAAGGATACTTATTACTTTTGATATATTGCGCTGACGCTATTGAGTCGACGTGTCTTGCACCCCTGATGCATGCGCCCCTTTTCTCAGGGACTGGGCACAGACGAGGAGGTCCTCATCGAGATTCTGGCTTCCAGAACAAACCGTGAGATCCTGGACATTAAGAAAGCCTACAAGGAAGGTAAGATTTGTTAATTTACAAAGAAAATTGGTGTCCTTGAAGGTTGGATTTTCCTATTGTTTTAATTAAGGCCTTAAGATTAATTTCCAAAAGATGATTTTTTTTATTCCACTTTACCTGTATGTGAAAATGCCCTCAGACCTCAGAGGGTTAAACATTAAAAACAACACTTTAAATGTTAATGTTGTGATTTATGCACCAAGACTACAAGAAGGATCTGGAGTCTGACATCAAGAGCGACACCGGTGGAGACTTCAGAACCGCTCTGCTCGAGCTCTGCAAGGTAAACAGTGATTCTATGCAAACCCACCAGACTCCATGTAAATAATCACTACTTTTATCATCGTAAGACACACTTCATTCAAAGTGGACAGAAACTAAATAAAACTACCAAAAGCCGTCTTGGTTCATCTTTCCACTGTTCCATCAATCACCACTCTGGTCTGGTTGGAATAAACTCTTAATTCACCCATTTACATTTAGAGATATGCTGCTCTATACACGCTAAAAGTAGTGATTATTTACATGGAGTCTGGTGGAGATATGCTGCTCTATACACGCTAAAAGTAGTGATTATTTACATGGAGTCTGGTGGAGATATGCTGCTCTATACATGCTAAAAGTAGTGATTATTTACATGGGGTCTGGTGGAGATATGCTGCTCTATACACGCTAAAAGTAATATTCATTAAAAGCATGTGCAAAACCATTCAAAAATAAAGTATTGGTGTCCAGAGACATCCTACAGACTAAAGACCTCCCCCCCCAGGCGGGCAGGACAGAGGGCGTGACTGAGCAGCTGGTGGACAGCGACGCCCGGGCGCTGTACGAGGCCGGCGAGGGCCGGAAGGGAACCAACATCACCCCCTTCATCGAGATCCTCACCTCCAGGAGCGCCCCGCACCTCCGCAGAGGTGCTCACCTACTGGTTACTCTAGTTACTAGTTACCTTAGTTACTAGTTACTCTAGTTACTAGTTACTCTGTGTCTGTCCCGTCCAACATGTTGTCCTCTGGTTGCAGTGTTCGAGCGCTACTCCAAGTACAGCAAGGTGGACGTGGCCAAAGCCATCGACCTGGAGCTGAAGGGAGACATCGAGAGTTGTCTCACAGCCGTAGGTAAGGACACAGCGTCCCCTCTGTCTCTGTCCCCATCAGACACAGCGTCCCCTCTGTCTCTGTCCCCATCAGACACAGCGTCCACTCTGGCTCTGTCCCCATCAGACATAGTGTCCCCTCTGTCTCTGTCCCCATCAGACACAGCGTCCACTCTGGCTCTGTCCCCATCAGACACACTGTCCCCTCTGTCTTTGTCCCCATCAGACACAGCGTCCACTCTGGCTCTGTCCCCATCAGACACAGTGTCCCCTCTGTCTTTGTCCCCATCAGACATATTGTTCCCTCTGTCTCTGTCCCCATCAGACACACTGTCCACTCTGTCTCTGTCCCCATCAGACTTAGTGTCCCCTCTGTCTTCGTCCCCATCAGACACAGTGTCCCCTCTGTCTCTGTCCCCATCAGACATAGTGTCCCCTCTGTCTTCGTCCCCATCACTTTGATGTATTTTGACTCTTTTCTCTCTCTAACAGTGAAGTGTGCGGGGAGCCGGACGGCGTTCTTCGCTGAGAAACTCAACCTGGCCATGAAGGTCAGAAACATAGAAATATAGAACATAGAAATATAGAACATAGAAGTATAGAACATAGAAGTATAGAACATAGAAATATAAAAAACATAGAAATATAAAAAACATAGAAATATAAAAAACATAGAAATATAAAAAACATAGAAATATAGAACATAGAAATATAAAAAACATAGAAATATAGAACATAGAAATATAAAAACATAGAAATATAGAAACATAGAAATATAAAAACATAGAAATATAGAACATAGAAATATAGAACATAGAAATATAAAAAACATAGAAATATAGAAATATAACCTTGTGACTGACTCCTCTGTTTCGACCAATCAGGGTAAAGGAACCCGTAAGAGCACCCTGACCCGGATCATGGTGAGCCGCTCCGAGATCGACATGAAGCGGATCAAGGACGAGTACAAGAAGACCTACGGGAAGACCCTGTACCAGGACATCCTGGTGAGGAGTAGTAATAATACAGGATCATAGAGACACAGCTAGGACAGGATCATAGAGACACAGCTAGGACAGGATCATAGAGACACAGCTGGGACA
>NW_023265594.1:0-172 GCF_013103735.1 Etheostoma cragini
AGTGTTCAACATTTCAAGTAGGAGTTCAAAATACTTGCAGTTTGACCACATACTTAATAATTAATATGTTATGGAAGATGACAAGTCACTCAAGTCTAAGTAAAGACAGAGGTAAGAAAATTGAGAATTAATTACTGTAATGAAAAATAGAAACGTGGAAATACATGAAAGT
>NW_023265594.1:418-573 GCF_013103735.1 Etheostoma cragini
CTAGAAATAGCTGTATTTCACCCTGTGCACTTTCTTACGGCCACAACACCCTTAAAGCTCCCGCTCTCTTCTAAACTCTGAAGCCAAGTAGGGTTGGTCCGGCTTAGTACTTGGATGGGAGACCGCCTGGGACTACCTGGTGCTGTAAGCTTTTT
>NW_023265594.1:583-741 GCF_013103735.1 Etheostoma cragini
AGGCGCTGTGACTTCTTTGCTGAACGCAGAGCTTACAAGGAAACTGTATAGAGGACGTAACTTTTTTATTTGAAGCACCATTCTTATTTAGAATTAAAATAAACAATCTCACAGTGTTCAACATTTCAAGTAGGAGTTCAAAATACTTGCAGTTTGAC
>NW_023265594.1:1014-1211 GCF_013103735.1 Etheostoma cragini
ACAGTTTTGAGAACCTTCGGGTTTCCACGTCTAGAAATAGCTGTATTTCACCCTGTGCACTTTCTTACGGCCACAACAGCCTTAAAGCTCCCGCTCTCTTCTAAACTCGGAAGCCAAGAAGGGTTGGTCCGGCTTAGTACTTGGATGGGAGACCGCCTGGGACTACCTGGTGCTGTAAGCTTTTTCATTAGCATAAG
>NW_023265595.1:0-1198 GCF_013103735.1 Etheostoma cragini
GTTCATCCGTTCATGCACCGATTCATCCGTCTGTTCATCCCTTCATGCACCGATTCATCCGTCTGTTCATCCCTTCATCATTCCCCCGCCCTGTCAGTCACCTGTGGAACAGGCGTCCCATATGTGGTCCTGGAGGGCAGCAGCATCGGTTCTTCTAACCGGTTGTCCCAGATACCGAACGAGTCCCAGGTGAGCGGCTGCACGCTGACGTTGCTATGGAAACGAGCCGAGCCGCTGGTGCGCCGCACGCCCACCGTCCCGAACAAGGCCACCTGCAGGGAGACCAGTCACACAATCAGCTGTCAATCAATGATATATGTGTGTGTATGTGTGTATACATGTGTGTGTATGAATGTGTATCCGTGTGATATACGTGTGTATATACGTGTGTATATGTGTGTATATGTGTGTATATGTGTGATATATGTGTGATATATGTGTGTATATGTGTGTATATGTGTGATATATGTGTGTATATGTGTGATACATGTGTGCATACATGTGTGTATACGTGTGATATATGTGTGTTTATGTGTGATATATGTGTGTATATGTGTGCATACATGTGTGTATATGTGTGATATATGTGTGTATATGTGTGCATACATGTGTGTATACGTGTGATATCTGTGTGTTTATGTGTGTATATGTGATAACTGTGATATATGTGTGTGATATATGTGTATATATGTGTATATATGTGTGTATATGTGATAACTGTGATATATGTGTGTGATATATGTGTATATATGTGTGTATATGTGTAATATGTGTGATATATGTGTATATATGTGTGATATATGTGTGTGTATATGTGTGATATATGTGTATATATGTGTGATATACGTGTGATATATGTGTGTATATGTGATATCTGTGATATATGTGTGTGATATATGTGTATATATGTGTGTATATGTGTAATATGTGTGATATATGTGTATATATGTGATATATATGTGTATATATGTGTGTATATGTGATATCTGTGTGTGATATATGTGTATATATGTGTGTATATGTGTAATATGTGTGATATACTGTATGTGTGTGTATATGTGTTTGTTGTGTTATGGTTGTCTTCCTACTGGATGCCTAAAATTTCCTTCGGGATTAATAAAGTATCTATCTATTCATCCATCCATCATCCATCCATCCATCTAGTATCTATCTATTCATCCATCCATCATCCATCCAT
>NW_023265596.1:0-1975 GCF_013103735.1 Etheostoma cragini
GTTAGGGTGAGGGTTAAGGTTAGGCATTTAGGTTTGATGGTTAAGGTTAGGGTTAGGGTGAGGGTTAAGGTTAGGGTGTGTGTGTTTGTGTGTATTCACCCTCTCTCCACCAGGAATGAGTCTCTCCACACCTTCGGCTTCTTGTTTGCTTGAAACCTGAAGCACAATAAAATGAAAATAAAAAGAAGTTTAGTCTAATTTATTTATTTATTTATTTTAAAGATTATTCATTGTGCCCAATGTCTATTATCGCCCATACTTATTATTATTCTTCCGCCTGATTTTCTTCCCGCTACTAGTCCCGGAGCGTTGCCAACACGCACACACACAATACATCCAAACGTGTGTAATGATCGGGAATGGTGGGCTATGACTTTTCTAAGAGATTTGCCGCGCGGTTTTACCGAAATCGGAAAAAAACGGTAAAAAATGTCTCATAGACTTGAATGGGAAATGTTCTGGAAATCTCGCAACATCGCTCCAACCCCCCTCTTTGGGACCGTGCTGTATCGCCATACTTTAACGTAGAAACATGATTAAAAGTTTAAACCGAAGACAAGACTTTGGTGTTTATTGGGCTGAATGGGCGTTCAGATATCAAGCACGGTTTTCCAGAATCCCGGTCTACGTACCGTCCTGTTTTCAGACCGGCTCAGATTTTCCAATGTGTGTGTATGTGGTGAATGTTGATTAAAAAAACATCTTCGTTCTCTCTCTATATCTTGCTCCCACGACAACAATTCTAACTTGTCATTGACAATTCATACATCATAACGTAGGTATTCTTGTCTAGTTTCAGCCAACATGCTCATGTACGCAATATAAATTATAGATTTCACTCAGCGACCTTTCAAATGACGAGAGTTCCCAATCTTCCTCCATCCACCGCCATGTTAAACATCGTCCACATTTCCGAGCAGAACGCAGAGCGAAGACCTTTTTTACATCGCTGACACGCCCACATTTATAACTTTATCAACATAAATATTATATCAATACGTTCATGAAGGCCTTCTGGTGCCCACGAGGACATTCTTTTATTGATAGCTAGTATCCCTTTGATGATAGGATCATTTGTTTGAGAGCTTGTTCAGTGTCTGAATAGCTGGTGACAGCAGGTGCAGCTCAAAGAGATGACATCACAGAGATGAAAGGCCTCCTATTGGTCCTTAGTAACCAGGCAACCATATTCTGTATGTCTGTCTGTCGACATCTATCTGTCTCCCTCTCTCTCAGACACACACACACACACACACACACACACACACACACGTCCTAACGTCTTCAATAGGGTTTAAAAGTTATATATCTGAAGGGTTAAGCAACTTATTATTATTATTTATATTTGCATGTGAGCCAAGTAGGAGGCACGCTGATAACATTACTGCAGCATTTTCTAGTATATATATATATAATATATATGTTATATATTCAGAGCACCTAAACCCTCCTGTTGTCCTCGGGTCCAATTGGAGCCGTTCTCAAACTTGTAATAATATCATATAATGTACTATAATAATATAATGTACTATAATAATATAATGTACAATAATAATATAGTATTATAATTATATAATTTAATATTATAGTAATATAATAATATAATGTACAATAATAATATAATAATATAATATTGTTTAATATTATAGTAATATAATAATATAATGTACTATAATAATATAATGTACTATAATAATATAATGTACTATAATAATATAATATAATATTGTAGTACTATAATGATATAGGGATGTAGTGCAGTGTGCTGAGCTGCTACCGGTTGGCCGGTCTCTCCGGCTCCAGCAGCGGGAGGACCGACTTCCCGTCCATGTCGGCCGGAGCGTCGACGCCGGCGATGTCCAAGATGGTCGGAGCCAGGTCGATGTTCAGGACCATGTGGGGGTTACTGACACACACACACACACACACACAGAGAGACACACACACACACACACACACACACACACACACACAG
>NW_023265597.1:0-5272 GCF_013103735.1 Etheostoma cragini
ACACACACACACACACACACACACACACACACACACACACACACACACCAACACACACACACACACACACACACACACCAACACACACACGTCTCAACCATTGAATTTTGCGTAAACATGCGTTGGATCTCGTGTTACGCGTTAATGCGCATAAAACTGTGTTACAGCAAAAAGGAAAACCTAACACCTAACCTGGTTATGTTGGAGATTAGAGATAATAGAGAGAAAGACAGAGACGGAGACGAAGACAAAGAGAGAGACAAAAACAGACAGAAGATGGAGAGACAAAGACAGCAATATAGACAGAGAGAGAGAGAGAGAGAGACAGAGAGAGAGAGACAAAGATAAAGATAGAGACAAAGACAGAGAGAGAGAGACAGAGACTTAGAGAAAGAGAGAGAGACAGAGACTAAGAAACAGAGAGAGAGAGATAGAGATGGAGAGAGAGAAGCAGAGAGAGAAATAAAGAGAGAGAGAGAGAGAGAGAGAGAGAGAGAGACCAGTGTGCTCACAGGGTTAAAGTCCCTGACAGATATTCCGTCTAACCCTTGAAAACACACTAAAATGTTGAGATATTTCAGCGTGAAGCTTTGGATTTTTAACCAACTCACTGTCCCTTTTTTCTCCCCCGCAGACAACGAGAATGCCAAGTCCGAGGGGAAACCGGGCCACCAATCAGAACGCGAGGACCCGGAGACGGACAGCAAGCGTCAACAACAGCCCGGCCACCCACAATGCTCCTCCGAACAGGAAATGAAGCGCCAGGAGGAAGGAGACAGCTCGAGTAACCCGGAGAGCCAGGACAGTGACGACAGTCTGGAGCCTTCGGATGGAGAGGGGGAGGAACAGGAGGAGGGGGGCGGAGGAGGGGGAGGGGGAGGGGGAGGGAGGCTGAGGAGGTTAGCGGGCCTGGGAGGTCTGGGGGGGTTGGGCGCCATCGGAGGACTGGGTAATCTGGGCGGGCTTCACATTAAAGTGGAGCACTATGGCGACGGGGACGAAGTTCAGCTGCACAACTCCCAAACTTCTTCATCGGAGGAGGAGGAGGAGGAAGAGGAGGATGACGAGGAGGAAGAGGGGGAGGAGGACGGGGGCGTGCAGGACTGCGACAGCAAGCTCCAGAAGAGAAGGAAGAGAAGGAAAGTGCAGAAATGGGACGGATCCCGAAGCAGGAGGATCCGTCTTTCCTCGACCTCGGCGAGCCCCGTCGGCATGGGCGCCGCCGCGCCGCTGGTCGACCCTTCCCACGCCGCCGCCACAAACTCCTCCCACCTGCTGGCGTCCGCCGGCTCCTCCCCGCCCTGCGCCGCGGCCGCCACATCCTCGGTGCTGAAGATCAAGACGGAGATGGCGGAGCCGATCAACTTCGACAACGACAGCAGCATCTGGAACTTCCCGCCCAACAGGGAGATCTCCAGGAACGAGTCGCCGTACAGCATGACCACCAAGCCCGCCGCGCCGGGGGCGCACGACGGGTTCCCCTCGCCGCCGGGAGGCTCGCTCCAGGCGGCCATTCCCGAGTCCGTCCTCACCCCCCCTGGAACCGAGGGAGGAGGGGGCAGGAAGCCTCCGTACAACGGGAACTCGGCACCGTCTTCTGCTTCCAGCGGCGCCAGTTTAGCGCTTCCCTCCGGCGTCTCGTCCGCGGACCCTCTGTCCCCCCCGCTGTCGGCGTCCCCGCGGGACAAACAGCAAGGCACCCCCACAACTTCTTCTTCTTCTTCTGCTTCCTCGTCGACTTCTTCTTCATCTTCGCTGCTGTACTCCGGCGACCTGGAGGCGCTGCAGCGGCTGCAGGCCGGTAACGTGGTGCTCCCGTTGGTGCACCGGGTCACGGGGACGCTCGCCTCCACCGGCACGACGGCGCCGCGGGTCTACACCACCGGCACCATCCGGTACGCGCCGGCGGACGTCACCCTGGCCATGGCGCAAGGCAACCTGCTCCCCAACGCCGCCATGAACTTCGTCGACGGCTCGGGGTTCGGCCTGGACCCGAAGACGCCGATGGAGATGCTCTACCACCACGTCCACCGGCTCAACATGTCCGCCGCCGCCGCCGCCGGCCCGTTTGTGGGGTCCCCGGCGGCCACGGGCGGGAACGGCGCCTTGGGAGGGCAGATGCCGACCGCCGCCAACGTTTTTACCACGGCGGAGGGACTTTTCTCCACGCTGCCGTTCCCCGTGTACAGCAACGGGATCCACGCCACGCAGACGACTCTGGAGCGGAAGGAGGATTAACGCCAAGCGCTCAAGACCGCATTACTGTGTCCCTGCAACCAACGACTGTGTCAACGTGAAAGAAAAAAGAAAAACTAAGACTTTTATTATTGCTTTTTATCAACACAGCACTGTGTTTCCGAGAGGGGAGAAAGGACGACAAATGTACTCTAGCACTTTGAATCTGAGCAACTGAGCTTGTGTAATAGACATGAATGGCCCTCAAACATGTCCGCCCCCCCCCCCCATCTTCTTTCTTTCTCTCTTCTCCTCATCCTCTCTCTCTCTCTCTCTCATTCTCTCCCTCTCTCTTTTCTTCTGCTTCTTGCGACCATTTCTCTCTCTCTCTCTTGAACGAAATCAACAACAGGACACAAAAAACAAGACTTCAATGTGAAGAATTCCTTCTTTTGCCGGCCGGGGGACTCGGCCGAAGGACTCGACCGGGGGACTCGGCCGAAGGACTCGGCCGGGGGACTCGACCGGGGGACTCGGCCGGAGGACTCGGCCGGGGGACTCGACCGGGGGACTCGACCGGGGGACTCGGCCGGAGGACTCGGCCGGTAGACTCGGCCGGAGCCCGACGCCGATCGTTTTCATCAGTTTGACTTGTTTTTGTTGCATCTTTACGAAGATGCCGATGTGTATTTAACGGAAGACGGTACGGGGATTTGTAATGAACAGAAAACTCCTCTTGGCGCTACTCCACCCGTCCGGATCTTGATGTGATCAAGGCTTGAAACAGAGGGACAGTTTTGGGGGCATTTGGGGACATTGGGCGGGGGGGCGTTCCTGCGCCGAATTAAAAAGGTCTCAGAGGATAACAATCTTTTGAAAAAAGGTTTTTGAGGACGTTTTCTCGATTGAGGGAACAGTAAAGAAAACGAATGCTGTCTATCCTTTTTAAATTTCATCCCTTTTCTTTTTTATTTTATTTTTTAAATAAAATATGTATAAAAAAAAAAATCTAGCTCAGATTTAACTTACGAATCAAGCATTAAGAAGCAAAACTTAAAAAAGCAATTTTAGCCGGGTGACGACCTGTGAATTAACGAATGTTACTACTTCCTCTTCTATTGCAGGTGTTCGCCTGCAGGCCTCGCACCTCCTCTCCATCTCCTCACATCTCCAACCTCCTTCTCTCTCTCTCTCTCTCTCTCTCTCTCTCTCTCGCTCCGTCTATACCGAGTCTTTCAATAATTTCTGACTGAATTTCTCCCGCGTTGATCGGCAGATTCATGGTGCTACCGACCCGCCCAGCAACCCGGATTCAGCTGGCTGATGTGGGTGCTGTAAACGAATACCCACGCTGATCCCGTTTTCTGTTTTCAGAAGGGAGGGGGAGAGGGGGGGCGGGGGGGCGGGGGGGGGGGGGGGGGGGGGGGGGGGGGGGGGGGGGGGGGGGGGGGGGGGGGGGGGGGGGGGGGGGGGTATTTTCTCTTCTGGCCTTCAGGAAAGTCAGAAACTCAGCAAGAACCTCATAAACCTCTAAATCGGCAACGTCATCTCCATGTTTCACCCTAAAAGGCCTTTGAATCCCGGATTTCATCCAACTGCGGAACGGCGAGATCTCGTGAATTCACACGTGATCTCGCAAAATAACAGGATGTAGTTTCTTTGAACAGAACCACAAATCCCCTGACCTGTTGACTTCGGGCTTCTCTCCGCCCATTATGACGTTTTCAAGGTGTAGTGCAGGAGAGATATGATCCGCCGTGAGCACGGTAGATTTTATTTTGAAAATCAAACCAACCCAGATGTTTTATTGTGTTTCTGTGCTTGACTTCCTGTCCCGCACTTGACTTCCTGTCCCGCACACGGCATCTGCCGTGAGTTCCTGCGGAGCTGGGATGTGAGACAATACACACATTGACTTGAATGGAAACCTAATAACTCCTCCACCGTTCTGCAGTTGCAGGAAATCAAGGGTTCGAAAATGCTCAATCTGATTGGGCCACGATGGGCAGCCCCGCCCGGCAACATGGAGGTAATTGGTTGAATTTTTTTAGGCTGCAGAAGTGTGGTTTTTACTTGTATTTTAATCACTTTAAATTCTCAGTGGGACCGAGGGTAAAACGCTCAGTGTCTCTAACTGAAAAATGAATGTTGGAAACCTCGAGCGGCTCCTGTTTCTTTGCCGTTTCCCCTCTCTTCTTCTTCTTCTTCCTCCTTGTCCTCCTCCTCTTCTTCTTCTCTAGTTTTTCTTCCCTAAAAAACCAGAATCACCTCTACGAGATTTTCCCAAAACAATCCACTCTCTTCCATCTCATCTGCCGGACCCTGTGATTTAAACACAACAGCCACATATCAACCAGGAGATTGTTTAACGAAGACGTGCGTTTTCAATCATACGGAAATCAAACAATCAACCCAAAAACTACAAAGAAAACAAGAAATAAGAGGAAGAGAAAAACTTTAAAAAAAAATCACATTCCCTTAAAACGGTGTTGTCTCCGTCGGTGTTCTTCCGTCGTTCTGTGTTTTTGGGTTTTTTAACTCTAACCCCCCCCCCATTCTCCCTGCCCTAAAAGAAAAAGAAGAAATCTCAAGTTTTTAGTGTTTTAAGAAAAGCACTGTGATACTTTTTTTTGTTATACTTTTTGGGTAAAAAGATATAATAATAATAATAATAATAAAAAAATAAAAATAAAAAAAATAAAAAGACGAGTAAGTAATAAATAATAATTTTGAAAATAACTGTCACGGCATCCATCTTCTTAACGTCGACAGCCCCGTCTTTGACCATCCCGTCATCCCTTATTACCCGGTGTGATTACGCAGTAAAACGTGTTTCCGATGTGTACTTCTGTGTCACTGGCTGTCAAACCGTCGTCATGGCGACTTCTCTCTGTGTGTGTTGACTATATGCAGTATATACTGAGCTACTGTAGCTGTTTTTGTCCTTTGTCTTCTCTGTGCTCTATCTCTAGTGTTGGGGCGACGGGGGGGCTTAGAGACACCCTCCACAAAATGACAACCCCCCCTTCCCCCTTTTCCCCCCCCTCTTTGTCCCTTTCTCTCCATCCCCCTCTATCTGCAGTCTTAGTGAAACCAG
>NW_023265598.1:0-1001 GCF_013103735.1 Etheostoma cragini
GGGCCGAGGCGAACCGAGGCGGGCCGAGGCGAGCCGAGGCAAGCTGTTACCAGCAGTGGAAAAACGCCAATAGTATAGTATGTTGAAAAAAGTCAAAAAAAAAACACAGTATAGTATTTGGAAAAAAGTCGAAAAAAGACATAGTATAGCATGTCGAAAAAAGTCAAAAATAGACATAGTAAAGTATGTCGAAAAAAGCCGAAAAAAGACATAGTATAGTATGTCGAAAAAAGTCAAAAAAAGACATAGTATAGCATGTCGAAAAAAGTCATAGTATAGTGTGTGGAAAAAAGTCAAAAAAAGACATAGTATAGTATGTGGAAAAAAGTCGAAAAAAGACATAGTATAGTATGTCGAAAAAAGTCGAAAAAAGACATAGTATAGTATGTGGAAAAAAGTCGAAAAAAGACATAGTATAGTATGTCGAAAAAAGTCAAAAAAAGACATAGTATAGCATGTCGAAAAAAGTCAAAAAAAGTCACAATATAGTATGTTGAAAAAAGTCAAAAAAAGACAGTATATTATGTCGAAAAAGTCAAAAAAAGACATAGTATAGTATGTCGAAAAAAGTCATAATATAGTATGTCGAAAAAAGTCAAAAAAAATCATAGTATAGCATGTTGAATAAAGTTAAAAAAAGACATAGTATAGCATGTCGAAAAAAGTCAAAAAAAGACATTGTATAGTATGTTGAAGAAAGTCAAAAAAAAGTCATAGTATAGCATGTCGAAAAAAGTTAAAAAAAGTCATAGTATAGCATGTCGAAAAAAGTCAAAAAAAGTCATAGTATAGCATGTCGAAAAAAGTTAAAAAAAGACATAGTATAGCATGTCGAAAAAAGTCAAAAAAAGTCATAGTATAGTATGTCGAAAAAAGTCAAAAAAAGTCAAAAAAAGACATAATATAGTATGTCAAAAAAAGTCAAAAAAAAGACATAGTATAGTATTTCTAAAGAATTAAACATGTATAATTCTTGATTTAAAGCAAGAAGAAGAATGTAA
>NW_023265599.1:0-2864 GCF_013103735.1 Etheostoma cragini
TGGACAAGAATTGCAGCAGTGTGGGGGGTAAGGGAGGGGCGGAGGCGATTGATGTTACGTAGGTGGAAGTAGGCAGACTGGGTAATGTTATTGACATGGGGTTGAAAGGATAACGTGCTGTCAAGGATGACACCCAGACTCTTAACCTTGGGGGAGGGTGAGACGGAGCAGTTGTCAATTGTGAGAGAAAAACTGTCTGTTTTGGAAAGAGTGGCTTTGGTGCCAATGAGGAGAACCTCGGTTTTATTACTGTTTAATTTGAGAAAGTTTTGGGTGAGCCAGATTTTTATTTCAGAGATGCAGTCCGAAAGGGAGGTGGGCGGGAGAGTGGACGAGGGTTTGGTGGAGAGGTAGAGCTGGGTGTCATCGGCGTAACAGTGGAAGTGAATGTTAAATTTGCGGAAGATATTGCCGAGGGGAAGCAGGTAAATGATGAAGAATAGGGGCCCCAAAACAGAGCCCTGGGGCACACCTGAAGTGACGGAGGAGGGAATGGATTCACAGGACTTGAGTTGAATGAACTGTGTGCGACCAGAGAGGTAAGATGTGAACCAGTCTAACGGAGTGTGGGTGATGCCAATGGAAGATAGCCTATTGAGGAGGTTGGTGTGACAGATGGTGTCAAATGCTGCACTCAGGTCGAGGAGGATGAGGATGGTGAGGAGTCCAGAATCAGCTGCCATGAGGAGGTCGTTGGTGATTTTGATGAGTGCTGTTTCAGAGCTATGGAGGGGGCGGAAACCGGACTGGAACTGTTCATACAGGTTACTGTGGGATAGGTGAGAATGGAGTTGAGAGGCAACTGTTTTTTCAAAAATTTTGGAGAGGAAGGGTAGATTGGAAATAGGACGGAAGTTGTTGAAGTTGGATGGGTCGGCACCAGGTTTTTTCAAAATAGGGGTGATGGAAGCAGTTTTGAAGGATGTAGGGACAGTTCCAGTGGTAAGGGAGGAGTGGATGATAGCAGAGATGAGGGGGACCAGGGAGGGAAGACAGGCTTTAACAAGTTGGGTGGGGAGGGGATCAAGTTTACAAGTAGATGGCTTGGAATTCCGGGTGAGTTCTGTGATTTCTGAAATAGTGGGGAGACGTAAGGAGGAGAATGAGTGTGTGGATGAATGAAGGTTATCTGAGATGCTGAGGTGAGGGATTGATCCAAGATGCTGGTGGATGTTCTTGATTTTTTCTGTGAAAAAGGACATTACCGAGTTGCAGAAGGAGGTAGTGTACAAATGGGGAGGGAGAGAGTCCTGGGGTTGGGTGACATTGTTAAGTAAGGAGAACAGTGACTTGGAGTTTCCTTTGTTGGCCGTGATTATTGTGGAGTAGTAGTGGGATTTGGTGCTGGCAATAGAGTCCTTGTATCGTAGGATGTGGTTGTTGTACATTTCTTTGTGAATAGTGAGACCAGTTTTTCTATGGAGATGTTCAAGTTGCCGACTGTTGGCTTTCATGAGACGCAGATCGGGGGTGAACCAAGGGGCGGAGACGGAGAAAGAAACAGATCTGCTTTTCAACGGTGAAAGAGAATTGAGAATATTATGGAGTCCAGTGTTGTAATGAGAGACCAGATCATCGGGGGTGGAGAGATTGTGAGTGTCAGGAAGGCAGGAGGAGTGGATAGTTGAAGTGAGGGTGGCGGGGTTGATATTCTTTATGTTCCGAAATTAAATAAGGCATGGTATTTTTGAACCAAAACCATCAACGTTTTCGTGAGGGAAAAAGCTAAATAAAAGCAAAATTACCGATAACAAACAAGCCAGACCTAGCGGCGTCAATCTCGCCAGCGTTCCCGTTGCTAGTTTATAGTCCACATTAAGCACACTAATTGGTCTGTAATTGTGGCAATCTAATTTGTCCTTCCTTCCCTTAGGTATAACTGAGATAATCGCTTCTTTGCATGACGTAGGGGTTTCCCTTTTTGTCAGGACCCAGTTGAATGTTTTTGATAAAATAGGTGTCAGAACCTCCTTTAATTTCTTATACCATTCTGGGCTGAACCCTCTGCACCTGGGGATTTATTAGCTTTGAGTCTTGAGATAGCTGAGTAAATTTCTTCTTTTGAAACTTGTGAAGCTAATAATTTATTTTCTTCTTCCGTAAGTTTTGGTAGGTGTAGGGATTTGAGTAGTGACTCCATTCTTTGGTCGGAGTTGACTTGAGGTTGTGAATATAATCTTTTGTAATAGGTTTTAAAACATTCTTTAATTTCTTGAATGTGGTGGTAAATTACCTTGGTTTTGGGGTCCCTAATCTTGTATATTGCATTGTCTGCATGTTGTTTCCTTAGTCTGTATGCTAATAGTTTTGAATATTTGCAGCCTCCTTCATAGTACTTTTGTTTTGTATATAGCAATTTCTTTTGAATCTATTGAGAGTATAATTCTTCAATCTGGTTCCTTTTCCTTTTTATTTTTATTTTAACCTTGGGGTCTGTAGATTCTTTATGTACAGACTCGAGGTTTTTGAGTTCAGTCTGAAGAGTCTTTATTTTTACTTCTCTTTGTTTTTTAAGAAAAGATGACACTGCGATTACTCTACCCCTCATTACTGCCTTGCAAGCGTCCCAGAGTATGGGTGGAGAAACTTCACCGTTATCATTAAACTCCAAGTATTCTTGAATTTCTTTTGCAAACGGTTGTGTCCTGCTGTTGTTGATTACATTACTTTTAGTCTCCTGAGTGTAAGTTTCCTTCTATTGGTCATTTTCAGGGACAAATAGAGTGGGCAGTGGTCTGAGAAGTCCATAGCCCCAATATGGCAGTCTTGAACTTTGTTACTGTCTGTTCCAATTCAATTCAATTCAATTTTATTTATAGTATCAATTCATAACAAGAGTTATCTCAAGACACTTTACAGATAGA
>NW_023265600.1:0-5097 GCF_013103735.1 Etheostoma cragini
GGGCATAAGTATACACCCCCCTATGTTAAAATACAGGGGCATAAGTATACACCCCCCTATGTTAAAATACAGGGGCAATAAATATTCATTTATCTGGCTTCAGATTGATATATTTTACATTTTTTGTGAAAAAGCTGTTTAACTATAGTGTACATTTTAGTATTCTTCTGCATTTATGAGTGTGTATTGTTGCGTGAGGTAGAGTGTAGAGTGATGTCACTAGAGTGAAGCGCTTAAAAAAAGAAAAATCTTGGTTCTCTCTCTACAACTTGCTCCCACGCCAACAATTAGTCATGGACAATTCATACATCAAAACGTAGATATTCTGGTCTAGTTTCAGCCGATGCTCTCATTTATGAAATAAATATATTTTATTATACTTTTTGCTCAGCGAGCTTTCAAATGACAAGAGTTTCAAATCTTTCTCTATTCACTTTAACATTAAACTAAACATTGTCCACATTTCTGAGAAAAATGCAGAGCAAAGCACTTTTATAAATGCGCCCACATTTTTAAGTTTATCCACATGAATTCTATATCAATACGTTCACAAAGTCCTTTGTAATTGTTATTTAATCAATATCACGTATGCGTTTGGCGCAATGACCGCATGTTTGAGAGCTTGTTTAGTGACTGATTGGCTGCAATTTGCCAAAGGTGACAGTGTAGCAGCAGGTGCTCCGGTCGTTAACTGATTACAGATCAAAGAGATGACATCACAGAGATGAAAGCCTTCCTTGCTGTGTTTACAAACATGTATTGGTTTTAGTAACCAAGGCAACCGTAATCTGTCTGTCCGTCTGTCTACATCTCTGTCTGTCTCTCTCTCTCTCTCTCACTCTCTCAGACACACATATGCACACAGAAAGACACCCACACACAGACAGACAGACACACACACACACACACACACACAGAGACACACACACACAGATAGATAGACACACAGATACATTATATATGACCATGTATAGCTTATCACAGCTTATTTCCTGTGGGAGACCAGGGTTCAATTCCAACAGCGATACTTCAACCAATGTATTCCCTATGTTGGACTGTAACTGTTGGAGGCAAAATTAAGTATTTGGGTCACATTATAACAGATCAAATGTCAGATGATGAGGACATGTATAGGCAGCGTTGCATGTTATATATGCATATATATAACATACTGTTCTGTTAGTGTCAAGATAAACCTCTTTAAAGCATATTGTACTGCGTTTTACACTGCCCCCCCATGTGGGTCAAGTTTAACTTCTTGGGCGGACGGTTCCCGTGCACGGGAAATAAACTCGCCGTTTTTCGGAAGTGCTGACTTCTTTCCTAAATTGTGAGCATTAAACCGTCATAAACACGCTCATAGAGAGGCTTTTTTAGAAATAAGAAATAAGACAAACGCACAGACACATCTGTAGAAATACATTCATACAAAATCCATTTTATAAGTCATTTTTTTCTGGATTTTTTCTGTTCTAAGTTGAGACATGAGGCTAGGGTACTATTTTAGTATATAGCCCCTATAATATGCTTACAGTAGTGCTTTTTATTAATTTTTCAGATGACTTACTTGGACGGAAATAGAAATTCTGTGTTCTAACCTCTGTAGCTCTGTGTCAGTAAGGCCTAGTGTCACACTTCCACTAGAAACAACAAGTTGAGAGTGTTAACTTCCCAATGAACTCAGGGTCATCACAGAGGGCCAAAGCATGTGGAAACTGCAGCACTTTTTTAAGGGTAAAAATGTAGGCGAGAAAAACATATATTTTCAAGTGTTACTGAACAGGTTAAAAAGGCGAGCTACAATAAGCTGCGGGTCGCTTATAATGACTGTTTGCGCATTCTACTCAGGAAACGTAGCTAGTGTAGTGCAAGTGAATTGTTTTGTCAAGCAGA
This sequence comes from Etheostoma cragini, assembly GCF_013103735.1. Taxonomy (NCBI): domain Eukaryota; kingdom Metazoa; phylum Chordata; class Actinopteri; order Perciformes; family Percidae; genus Etheostoma; species Etheostoma cragini. The sequence continues at coordinate 1,894 of NW_023265600.1, forward strand.
AATTATTACTTTCTCCGCTTTAGTGAGGAATCTGATGTATAAATGTATCGGTCGCTTGAATTCTTCTTGTAACTCTGTCATTTCACATGTGTTTGACCCGAGGTTCAGTGCTTTGCGATACCAGTCCCCCTTATGGGATTACTGGTCTAGCTGTCTTATTGAATTGGTGTCTGTCTTGTGTATCTGTATGTTTTCTGTTGTTGCTGTTGTATTTTATGGACCATGAGTCTAATAATAAAGGCTATCTATCTACCTATGCAGACAGTTAATCGCTAGTGATGGCCCAGTGGATCCCAGCTATTGAAACCATTCAACTTTTAAAATCTAGCTCTAGCTCTTTATGGTGTAGTGGTGTTATTTAACTTAATTAAAACCATTCCTAATTTCTACTAACTATTCTCACTACTTCAACATCTTCTTATTGATTGAAGCAATTTATCCAGGTTAGCTTTAGCATTTCAATTATTTTTTTTATTTTTCCACCTTTTTTGAATTAGTGTAATCTAAAAAGTAGGAATGGTTTTAATTAAGTTTAATAACACATTAAACTTAATTAAAACCATTCCTACTTTTTCAACTATTCTTTCTACTTCAACATCTTCTCATTGATTTAAGCTATTCAACCAGGTTAGCTTTAGCAATTCAATTTTTTTAAATTAGTGGTGTTATTCAACTTAATTAAAACCACTTCTACTTTACTTACTATTCTTACTTTTACTAATTTAAGCTATTCAACCAGGTTAGCTTTAGCAATTCAGCTGTTCAGCATTTTTCAACTATCTTTACTACTTCAACAAGTTCTTACTGATTTAAGCTATTTATCCAGTTTAGCTTTTGCATTTAAATTATTTTGTAGAATTCTTCCACCTTTTTTACATTAGCAGTGTTATTCAACTTAATTACAACCATTCCTACTTTTTCAACTATTCTTACAACTTTTACTGATTTAAGCTATTCAACCAGGTTAGCTTTAGCAATTCAGCTATTCAGCATTCCCACCCATTTTCTGCAGGAAATGCATTTTCTAGTTATTATTAATTATCCACATTTCCCTCCTGCTGTACAGAAGCTTTTGCAGCACTATGCTGCAGGGCCTCCTCTGTAGCGCCAAGCTGTCCAGATGTTCTGACTGCTCATTGTTTCACCTGCTTTTTACGTTACCACAGCAGCTTTCAGACACGTTTCTGTTTGTTAGAAGATGGAATAAAAGACTCAATACAAGTCAATGGAGAGAGGAGACATGCCCCCCCCCCAGAAGTATTTTACAACTTGAAAGATGACGGTTTAAGATGTGTAGCTGCCTTTAACTGAGGAGTCATCTTAAATGAGAAGGCCAATGTGCTACTCCTACTACTGGCATTAACCCCAGCTAGATAACCCCTCCCCCGTGTTTTATAAGAATAATAAAGCTGAACCTACCCATAAAATATGTTATATTACACAGCTATTTTCTATTGGAACCATAACTTACATGTGTCACGCACACAACAAAGGCACTTAAATGTATACAACTAAAAAAAAGACCACAAACAAGCAGATAAACTACAGCTGTTCTGATACCCCCCCCCCCCCCCCCCATGCACAGGTGAATGAACAGGACAGTATATATAGTATAAAGTGGACCAGCTGTTAGGTGTCCTCCTGCGTCCCTGTGTGATACATGACGGTGTATATATAGTATAAATTGAATCAGCTTCAAAGATCCGGTAAATAAGCGAGGAAGGGATCGAGGGACCCTGCCCGAAGGAAGCCCGGGGCCTCCGTCTGGAGCTAGGAGCAGACGGAGTGCTCATCAGCGAGCGCCTGGTGGGCGGGTTTGCCACGGAGCCCGGCCGGGCACAGCCCGAAGAAGCTATGTGGCACCTCTCTCTCCAGCCCATGGACCCACCACTTGTGGCAGGAACCACTGGGGTCGGGTTTGCTACCACATGGGTGGGGGTGAAGGTCACAGGCTTCCACGGACCAGACTCGGTCAGTATGTTCAAAGTTTCCGTTGCTAAAGCTGCGGCGGGGAGCTGTGGTTTTAGGGTCTTAGGTGCCTCAAGGGGCGGTAACCCACAAACACCCTGGTGGACACCGGTGGTCAAGGAAGTCGTCCGACTGAAGAAGGAGTCTTTCCGGGATATGTTGTCTCGGAGGACTCTGGAGGCAGTTGCAAGGTACCAATATGCCCGAAGGGCTGCAGCCTCTGCCGTGACAGAGGCAAAGCAGCGGGTGTGGGAGAAGTTCGGAGAAGACATGAAGAAGGACTTGGTCAGCACCAAGGTGCTTCAGGAAAACCGTTCGCCACCTCAGAAGGTGGAAGCACGGAATCCTCCAAGCTGTATACAGTAAGGATGGGACGTTGTTTACCCTAACTGAGAAGGTAAAAGGGCGGTGGAAGGAGCACTTTGAGACAGAGCTGGAAGATGTTGGGGGATTGTCGTAAATTACGCCGGTGGAGGTTGCTGAGGTAGTCAAACAACTCGACAGTGGCAAAGCACCGGGGATTGATGAGATCCGTCCAGAAATGCTGAAAGCTCTGGGTGTGGAGAGGCTGTGTGATACAAGATAGTACAATATCTTGGCAGAAAGTAGTGTTTTGCAGTGATATCAATGGTTAATGGTTAAGCCTGTAGACCTGGAGTCCGTTCAAAGCAGAGAAATGAGGGACTGTTGAGCAAATCAGCGTTAGTATTGTTTTGATGAATGTTAAGGACTGTTTAATCTTGCTGGTCTTTAAAAGGTGTGGCCACCAGGGGGCATTGATTAGAATGCAAACAAGACGTTCCTTCTAGGCGTTTTATTGTAATAACAGCTGGGTTTGAATGTGTGTGGTTCTGAAACAGAAATACAGGCATACATCATTAAATGTAGATAATATAAGGTTCAAATAATGAGTATATGCCTATCAGGTATAATAAACAAGCACACTTAAGGTGTTAAATTATAATGCATAATAAAGGGCTTATTACTAAATGCGAAACTTAGAAGCACACTAGTATACTATATAGTATATATATAGTAGGCTATATATATATATCCCTGCAAAGCTTAGTTTGGTGTACTTTAACTGTAACCATACATAACATGCTAAAATTCAGCTTAACACTTAATTATAAGCTGCAGAAATTCAACTTAACAAATGTTACACATTGTTTAAGAACAGAAAGAGTTCAATAGAAAATGTAAGGTTTGCAATGCAGCACCTCCCTTAAAATGCAG
>NW_023265601.1:0-1259 GCF_013103735.1 Etheostoma cragini
GTCTCCACCAATGTATCTCTTAGCGTTTATTTTCAGTCTGTTACAAAATTTGCAGTAAACGTTGTGTTGTCCAGCAGAGCTGTGTTACTTTTCAACTATGATTTATACCATAGCAGTGCAATCATTTTGCCCAGGTTTGATTTCCAGCCACCGCAGTTGCATTTAGAGGTTTTAAAGTCATACAAAATATTAACATTACATATTTTATCCAGGTTTCTTGTGGTTTCTTTTATTCAGTGATATTTAATTTTCCTTCCAGGAGTCATTCCAAAAGGATTGATAAAGATAAGTCTATCTCAGAAAAAAGTTTAAAAAGAAAATCTGAAAATCTTCAGGGGATGTAGCTCAGTGGTATAGCTCATGCTTTACATGTATGAGGACCTGGTATCTCTAGCAGGTATTATGGTAGAGTCTTTAAAAGAGCTGCAAAGGTACTACCTCCTGTGGTAATGTGACTGGTAGGGTTATAGAACGTAGTGGTAGACTAAGACCTCCTGGGACACAAACTAAGCAGTATGCTCTCTCTTTTAAATCTCAGCCAATCAAACAGCCCAACATGCACTTTAAATGTACACGTTTTACCATTTGTATTTATGTACTGTAGTATATTTTTTGCATTATGCTCCAGGTTTTATGGGTGTTACAGTGGGTATGAGTGCTGTAGTTTCCATTTTATATGGATATGCATATTTTATATGACTGAAACAACTAAACTTCACATGCCATTAACTCCATTCTTCAGCAGGTGGAGACATTTCATTTCAGATGGTTTGACAAACATTAACAGACTGGAAGTGCACTTCATGTTGATACAAAGCATAGAAATTAGCAGAGCATGGTTTCAATCCATCGACCTCTGGGTTATGGGCCCAGCACGCTTCTGCTGCGCCACTCTGCTCTGGAATTTCTACCCAGGGGCTGGAAAATATGTCATTCACATTTAAATGGAAGGTGGCAACCAAGGCTCCAACAGCTTACGAGTTGCAAAGTTAAACATTTTGTAGAACTGGCAACTATCTTTTATGTGAGCTTCCTGATTACTAAATACATAAAATTGAATTGAATGATTTGAATTAACTTGGACCTCAACTTCCTTGCCTCATAGTTGTTGTTTTACATTCCTGCTGTCTTCCAACGCTCCTGGATCCTGAGTTAGGTGATCATATCGTCACTCAAAACATATCCAAGTCTGAAAGCGCAGGATTGCTCCCATCGGGTTGGGAGTCAGTTGCTGTCCCAAGTGAAGAAGTTCTTGTATC
>NW_023265601.1:1269-1670 GCF_013103735.1 Etheostoma cragini
ATTTCAAAAGTGCACTTTGTTCCAACCCAAAAACCACTATACTACTGAAACTTTGGATGACCGGGTTAGATTCCCATATGGGGAGATTTATCTACTAGCTGCTAATTATTTACCAAGGCTACATCGACAATACTACATCTGCCAGAGTAGTTTGGATACGAGGCCTAAACATAGCAAAAGAGATGCGTTTTTAAGAAAGTATTAGAGTGGATATACTCCAAGAAAGACAAAGGTTTCACAACAGGATTCAGAATCATCCTGCTATCAAAGATATGTTTTCAGTGATGATATGATCTTAAACTTAGAGGACTGACACTAGAAGGAAAGGTTTTAATCATCACAGCAGCGATCTTACCTTTGCTTTTACTCATCAGCTCAGTTTTTATCCCACCCAGAATGTG
>NW_023265602.1:0-1953 GCF_013103735.1 Etheostoma cragini
CAGGGAGCAGATCAGACAGGGAGCACATACAGGGAGCAGATCAGACAGGGAGCACATACAGGGAGCAGATCAGACAGGAAGTACATACATGGAGCAGATCAGCTAGGGAGCACATACAGGGAGCAGATCAGACAGGGAGCACATACAAGGAGCAGATCAGACAGGAAGCACATACAGGGAGCAGATCAGACAGGAAGCACATACAGGGAGCAGATCAGATAGGGATCACATACAGGGAGCAGATCAGACAGGTAGCACATACAGGGAGCAGATCAGACAGGAAGCACCTACATGGAGGAGATCAGATAGGGAGCACATACAAGGAGCAGATCAGACAGGGACCACATACAGGGAGCAGATCAGACACAACACAAAATGCCGAAGCAAAAGTGCAGCTTCACAGATGAACTGCAAAAAACCTTTTCACGTCCCGTCCTGGTCAGGACAGTAACTTATGTCTCCTCTTCCAGTCCCCTACCTTTTGTCTCCTCCCCCGTCTCCTACCGTTTGTCTCCTCCCCCGTCTCCTACCGTTTGTCTCCTCCCCCGTCTCCTACCTTATGTCTGATCCAGGCCTCCACCTCTTCCACTTTCTGCAGGAACTCCAGGAAGTCTCTGTTGTCTTCCAGATCTTTCCCCCGGGTGGCCAGGGCCTCCTTCAGCTCCTCCCAGTGGCGCTGTAGGGCGGCGCTGCTCCTCTTCACCTCCTTGGACCTGGGGTGTCGAAGGGAAACCAGCTCCTCTCCAGCCTGGAGACACACAACAAGAAGACAGTCTGACCCTGAACTTTGAAGCCAATTTCTTTCATTAGGGTGTTTTGTTAAACGAGTACACACAGTTCTACAGGTTTTTGCAGATTCAACGTGATCCACATGCAAACAACTAAAACATCCAGCTACAAAAAAAAGACTGGAACTCAGGGTGGAGGTACAACAAGGCGATGTTATGGAGCGCACCGTCCCGCTAGAGACATGTGACCTCACCCGCAGCACGGAGCTGATGGTCTCTCTGTGCGCCAGGATCTCGGCCTCAAACACCTGATGTTTCTGGAGAAGCTTCATCTTGGCCTGAAGAGTGCTGAGGTCGGCTTTCCCGTCCTCCGCCATTTTCTGCCTCCGCTCAGACGCCCACTCCTCGGCCTGAAGACACACAGACGGTTTATATAGACCTTAGTGGTTCCCGAATACTGTATGTGTTTATATAGTATGTGCTGTATATGCAGTTAGTTACCTCCGCAACGTCTCGGTTGAAGATGCACAGCATCCTGGAGAGCTCCAGCTCCTCCCTGCGTTTGACGGACAGCTCCCTGATCCTGTCCCGCCGCTGGAGGAGGGCTTTGAGTTTGGCTTGGACCAATCGGCTTTTCTCGCTGCTCAACAGCTTCCTCAACCGCTCAGACAGATCCTTCAGAGAGGAAAGCTGAGGGGGGGGAGGGAGGGAGAGAGAGAGAAAGAGGGAGGGTGGGAGTGAAAGGGAGGGAAAGTTCAAAATGTTTTACTTTAAGAATTTTTAAGACCTCGTGAGAATTCTGTAAAAAGTAAAGGCCTTATAAAAAACCCTAGTCCTCTAAGGTGCCCCTAGGGGGACACATACCCCTAGTCCTCCAAAGTACCCCTAGGGGTACACCTACCCCCTGCAGAAACACAGCTGCACAGTATCTCACCTGTGTTGCTAGTGGATTTAAAACCCTTCCTGGCCTAATAGTTAACTTCAGGCCTTACACCCTTTCAAAATAAAGTTCCACCAGAAGAGCAGACCTTGTCCTCCTGCGAGCTGAGCAGCTTCTCAAAAGCTTCGTGGCGTTTGATCAAACCCTCGGTCTCGTCCACTGTGTTTCCCAGAGTGCCGTTCTGCAGCAGGATCTGTGGAGAGATCAAACCAGCGGTCAGCGGGCTGAATGTCCAACACACAGCAGTGTTTTCTGAGGTGTGGAGGTGCTTATGTGGGGGGGGGG
>NW_023265603.1:0-3471 GCF_013103735.1 Etheostoma cragini
TAATCACTACTTTTAGTGTGTATAGAGCAGCATATCTCCACCAGACTCCATGTAAATAATCACTACTTTTAGCATCGTAGAACACACTTCCTTCAAAGTGGACAGAAACTAAATAAAACCACCAAAAGCCGTCTTGGTTCATCTTTCCACTGTTCCACCAATCACCACTCTGGTCTGGGTGGAATAAACTCTTAATTCACCCATTTACATGTAGAGATATGCTGCTCTATACACGCTAAAAGTAGTGATTATTTACATGGAGTCTGGTGGAGATATGCTGCTCTATACACACTAAAAGTAGTGATTATTTACATGGAGTCTGGTGGAGATATGCTGCTCTATACACGCTAAAAGTAGTGATTATTTACATGGAGTCTGGTGGAGATATGCTGCTCTATACACACTAAAAGTAGTGATTATTTACATGGAGTCTGGTGGAGATATGCTGCTCTATACACACTAAAAGTAGTGATTATTTACATGGAGTCTGGTGGGATGAAGATGGTGATTTTGGGGCTGTTTGAGAACTTTTACCAGATGAACATCTTGTTTCGTTGCTGCAGGAGAATCTGGTCCAGGAGGAAAAATCCCTAAATTAGTAAAGAAACTTTTCCTTTAATTTGTCTTTAATTTGATTCTACTTCCGGATTTTGAAAGTTTATTTTTTCATCGTTTACCAAAACCTGGCGGATGTGATCTCACACACACACGTAGTTTCTTCTTCTTCTCCTCCTTCCTCCCCGGCTCTTCTTCTTCTTCTTCTGTGTGCGGCGTGGAGCAGACGGCGGGTTCACCTCCCGAACCTTTTGTGTTTTTGTACATAACGCTGAGTAAAGAAGAGAATCAACCGTGTATTTGAGCCGTTTTCCACGCCTGTAAAGAATGATTTATAATATTTTGTAAGAGCAGCTGTTTGTACGCTGCTCGTCTCCATGGCGACCAGAGCTCGACTGTAAATAACAGACGCCATGTTGGAACTGTGTCAATGAACTGCTCTGTTTCTAATAAAGTTTATCAAGATGTTACCATGACGACTTCTCTCGCTCTCGAACAGATTTTATTATTAATCATGTTTAATAATATTACATCATCAACATCAAACTGAATAATTAACACATTGAAGGTTACAGAAATCTCCCATGATGCTCTGGGGCAGAGCAGCTGACAGAAATCTCCCATGATGCTCTGGGGCAGATGGATCCTGTAATCAGACGACTTTAAAGTAGAAGTTCTTCAGAGAGAAAAACTCGCAGATATCCGAAAACCGGGAGGTACCAGGTACTCTGTATCTGGGTCAGAACGTCTCCAGGTCGGCCCGGGTCAGCGTGGCTAGCCCGGCCCGGTCCAGGTCGGCCCGGGTCAGCGTGGCTAGCCCGGTCCAGGGTCAGCGTGGCTAGCCCGGCCCGGTCCAGGTCGGCCCGGGTCAGCGTGGCTAGCCCACTCCGGTCCAGGTCAGCGTGGCTAGCCCAGCCCAGCCCGGGTCAGCGTGGCTAGCCCGGCTCGGCCCGGGTCAGCGTGGCTGCCCCAGCAGCCCGGCCTTGGCGGCCAGCGCCTCGTTCTGCTGGATGTGGTACTCCTGGAACCGCTGGGAGATCCGCTGAGTCATCTTCAGATACTTCTGGAGACACGACTCGGAGCAGCTGGACTGGAGCACAGAACAGCTGTTACCTCATGATGTCATGGTATGATGTCATAATGCACACACACACACACACACACACGGTGTGTACCTCCTCCGTCTTCACCTCCCTGGTGGTGAAATCTTTGACACAGTCCATGAAGCAGTTCTCCGTCACCTTGTTATACGTCCCCAGAAACTCCTTAAACTGGAACCACAAAACAACAACAACAACAGTATTATTATAATATATTATTATATTTATATTACACTCTGGTTTCCCTCCTACCATCAGACACTAATGAGATTTGTTTAAATGTAAAGTGCATTACAAATAAAATTTATTATTAATGTTTAATGTCAATTTTATTTCTACAGCACATTTAAAAACAACAACAGTTGACCAAAGTGCTGAACAGGGTCGATGTCAAATACATAAATAACAAGAGTAAAAAACCCTCCAACCAAAATACATCACAGGGAAACAAACAACAACACTTCAAAACTTCATAATCCAGGTTAACGAGGGTTAAAGCTGCAGCAAACAGGTGCGTCTTAAGCAGTGATTTAAACGTTTGTAGAGTCTGTGCAGCTTTAATATGCCTGGGGAGGTTGTTCCATGGGGGGGGGGGGCACCCACTGCAAAGGCTCTATCGCCCTTATTTCTAGGGACGTCCAATAGAAGCTGATTTGACGACCTCAGTGTTCTGACTGGAGAATGGTGGCATAAGAGATCAGCCAGGTAAGATGGCGCTAAACCATTTAATGCTTTAAAAACAAGCAATAACATCTTAAAACGTCTCCTGTAACGGACAGGTAGCCAGTGGAGGGAGGCCAGGACCGGCGTTATGTGTTCATCTTTTCTTTGTTTTAGTTAAAAAGCGAGCAGCTGCGTTTTGATCTAGCTGGAGCCGGTTTAAAGGTTTCTGGTGTAGACCGGTGTCAAGTCCGCAAAGCATTACAATCATTGGGTGCACGTAAACCACAAGGACCTGACTTAATTGATCCCTACTTTCTAAAAATTGCAGTTGATTTATCAGCAAAACCTCTGACTGATATTTTTAACTTAAGTCTGACCTCGATGCAAATTCCTAAAATTTGGAAATCGGCTTTTGTCACACCGTTATTCAAAGGTGGTGAGCCAAAAATTTTGAATAACTACAGGCCAATTTCAAAATGTTGTAATCTTTAATAAATGAACAGTTGAAAGAATGTTTGTATTCCAACAACATTTTATGTAAATTGCAGTCAGGTTTTAGGAAAGGTGATAGTACTATAACAGCAACACTGAAGGTGATCTACGACATCTCGACAGCTCTTCATAATAAGCAACATTGTGCAGCGCTTTTTGTTGATTTGTCAAAAGCCTTTGACTCTGTAAATCATATTTTACTCAAAGAGAGACTGATCAATATTGGATTATCTAAAAAGGCAGCTGGATGGATCTGTAATTATCTCACTGACAGGTCCCAGTGGGTTAAATCAGATAATATTCTTTCCTTAACTAAAGGAGTGCCCCAAGGCTCTGTTTTGGGGCCACTTTTATTTACTATCTATGTGAACAATGTTGGTCAGGGTCTCATGGACACCAATTACCATCTTTATGCTGATGATATGGTTATGTACAGCTTTGCAAACACTCGTAGTGCTAGTGTCTCTACATTACAAAACGCTTTCAACAAAGTTCAGAATATGTTTCTACAACTGGATCTCACTCTAAATGCAAATAAGAGCAAGTTGATGTTATTCTCAAAAGCAAAGAGCAATCTGCACAGAAATCCTCTAATTGTCACTCTTCAAGGGGCAGAAATCGAAAGAGTTACATCTTTTAAATATCTAGGTATTTTAATTGA
>NW_023265604.1:0-1279 GCF_013103735.1 Etheostoma cragini
ATTGGCTGCTTAGAAATTAAGTGTTAACGAGCAGTTGGACAGGTGTACCTAATAAAGTGGCCGGTGAGTGTATATTAGTGAGTATACTGTATATAACTAACTAAAAATAAACTAAAATGATGAATTATTTTGCACGTAAATCTGCAATTTTTGTCGCAAAAATGCGTCGAATTTGAGAGAGTTTCCTGGAGGGACGGGGTGAGACGGTCTACAGAGGGACGGGGTCAGACGGTCTACAGAGGGACGGGGTCACACGGTCTACAGAGAGACGGGGTCACACGGTCTACAGAGGAACGGGGTCAGACGGTCTACAGAGAGACGGGGTCAGACGGTCTACAGAGGGACGGGGTCAGACGGTCTACAGAGGGACGGGGTCACACGGTCTACAGAGAGACGGAGTCAGACGGTCTACAGAGAGACGGAGTCAGACGGTCTACAGAGAGACGAAGTCAGACGGTCTACAGAGAGACGGGTACATGGGTAAGAAAGTTACCCGAGGAGACGGAGGGGGGGGGAACGGAGGGAAGAAAGCGAAGCTGTGATTGGTCGGTTTCTCGTCTTCATCTCTCTGCTGCTTTCCTCTCTTCTTCTCTTCTTCTTCTTCTTTCTCCACCTCCCTCGGATTACGTTTCTCTTTCACCTGCAAACACGCAACACACCAGATCACTACCAGACACACACGCACACACACACACACACACACACTTCCATGCCTGTTCCCTGCTGCCTGACTGACAGGCTGAGGTTGTACAGAATTCAAAGGAATTAAAATAAAACATTAAAGAGTTTTAAATTAATTTAAGTAAAATAGGGATCTAGGTTTGGGGTCCCCTGCTGGAGCTGATGCCCCTGCCCCGATACCAGAGACGCGAATGAAGAAGGGTGGGGTACACACTAAAAACACGCTACAATAGAATAACATACAAATACAAGACTAACAGTTAGTGTGCATTGAGAGACATTACATACATTCTTTATGATAAGAAAACACATGTTTGAGACTGACCCCCCAGCCCTAAACCACGTACCTGGGGGGGTGGGGCTGGTCTGGGTCCGTGCAGCTCGTGGGGGTGCATCAGGCTCGCGGCGTCTACTTCCTCCTCGTTGTTGTAGTCGTCGAAGCGAACGCCGCAGCGCTGACCTTTGACCCACAGGACCACGGCAGGGTAAACCAGACCGTCCTCAGAGTACACAACCCGGCACGGAGCACCGGGACCCCAGTCCTGATACGCACACACACACACACACACACACACACACACACACAGACACACACACA
>NW_023265605.1:0-1008 GCF_013103735.1 Etheostoma cragini
GGACCAAAAAGTTCTATTCTGGTCTCATCTGACCACATGACTTCCTCCCATGACTCCTCTGGGTCCTCCCGATGGTCGTTGGCAGACTTAAGACGGGCCTGGACATGGTCTGGTTTAAGCAGGGGAACCTTCCGGGCCATCCAAGATTCAAACCATGACGTCTACCAACAGTAACTGTTATGGGTCCGCTGTCTTCCTTGTTGTTGTTGTTTTTCCTGTTTGTCTGTCTGTGTTTACATCGGCCGCCAGAGGGCGCTCCTATCCGGTTCCATGAGAGGCGTTTCCACTCACCCCCTCCTCCATCTGACTACACAGCTGAGCATCATCATCATCACCACTCCATCTGTACTTAACCTGGGCCGACCACCTCTTCGGTGCCAGTTCGTTACCTACATTCCCGTGGTAACTGGTCTTGTACTACAGCTGTTTGGTATTCCGTTGCCTTGCTCTTGTACTCACCTTGTGTTTCTGCCACAGCGTTCCTGTTCCCTCTCGGCGTTTGTCTTGGATCTCCCTCATCTCCCACATCACCCTCCGTGTCTGGATGTTGTATGTGTTTTGTTTTGTATTGATTATTCTGGCTTCAGAATAAATCCCATTTTTGTTTACATCACTCCCTCTTGCGGTCGTTCTGTGTCCGGGTCCTACTACACTCCTAACAGTAACTTTGGAAAACGGTGGTCCCAGCTCTTTCCAGGTCCTGGACCAGATCCTCCCGTGTAGTTCTGGGCTGGTTTCCCACCTTTCTTAGGATCACTGAGACCCCACGAGGTGAGATCTTGCATGGAGCCCCGGTCCGAGGGAGATGGACAGTCATGTTTAGCTTCTTCCATTTTCTAATGATTGCTCCAACAAGCTGCTTGGACATGTCCCCGTAGTCCTGTCCAGCCTTGTGGAGGTGGACAATTAATCTCTAGTGTCTTTGGACAACTCTTTGGTCTTGGCCATGTCAGTAGTTGGATTCTTACTGATTGTATGGGGGGGACAGGTGTCTTTAAGCAGCTAACG
>NW_023265606.1:0-1920 GCF_013103735.1 Etheostoma cragini
CTCACTATCTGCTAGCTGCCTGTCCCCTGAACACACTGTAAAAAACATCTCCTCACTATCTGCTAGCTGCCTGTCTCCAGAACACACTGTAAAAAACATCTCACTATCTGCTAGCTGCCTGTCTCCAGAACACACTGTAAAAAACATCTCCACACTTTTATGGCATTTTAAAAAAAAAAGGGACCAAAGTGACTCTAGGAAGAAATGACAAAAAGAGACATAAAAGGGCTGAAAAAACTTTAAAGAAGAAAAAACATTGATGAAAAGTGGATGTTTGATGGGAAGACAACACGGGGGTTAACCGTCATGTTGTCCTTGGGTCTAATTGGCCCGTTTTCAGTTGAAAAAAAAAGAAAATTTGTGACAATAAATGGGCCGTCGAAATAAGCTCTGAAAATCTGAATGAACATTAAAATCTAATTAATTAATATCCAAAAACTTTGAACATTGAAAAAGTGACAAAAATGTTGAAAAAGTCATGTTTTTTTTTTTGTCATCGACGGGAAGACTAAAGGGTTAAATGTTCTTTTATTTTGTATTTTTGGGCTTTTATTTTTTCCAGGGGTGGTATGAGAAAGGTCTTAAAAAGTCTTCTTCTTCTTCTCCCGTTTCTGTTGGTTTGTGTCGATAAAGTTTTTTGTTTTTTTTCCTCCCTCCAGATGAAGAACGCAGACTATTTCTCCAACTACGTGACGGAGGACTTCACCACATACATCAACAGGAAGAGGAAAAACAACTGCCATGGCAACCACATCGAGATGCAGGCGATGGCCGAGATGTACAACAGACCGGTGGAGGTGTACCAGTACAGCACAGGTAGATCCAGATCACCTGCCGGCAACAGCCAATCACAGCGTTCCTCCATTACATAGTGTAGGATGTCACCTGTCGGCAACAGCCAATCACAGCGTTCCTCCATTACATAGTGTAGGATGTCACCTGCCGGCAACAGCCAATCACAGCGTTCCTCCATTACTCACAATAGGATGTCACCTGTCGGCAACAGCCAATCACAGCGTTCCTCCATTACTTACTAAAGGATGTCACCTGTCGGCAACAGCCAATCACAGCGTTCCTCCATTACTTACTAAAGGATGTCACCTGTTTCAACAGCCAATCACAGCGTTCCTCCATTACTTACTAAAGGATGTCACCTGTTTCAACAGCCAATCACAGCGTTCCTCCATTATTTTGCATAGGATGTCACCTGTCAGCAACAGCCAATCACAGCGTTCCTCCATTACTTAATAAAGGATCTCACCTGTTTCAACAGCCAATAGAGAAGTCAGCTACAAACTGTATAATTAAAATGATCCAGAATCCATTTTATTTGTTACCAGATGTCAGCTGGTGGAAACCGCCGAGTTTTAGACGGAGGTGTCAAATAGGGCATTTTATTTATTTATTTATTTATTTTTTAAACATTGACAACAAAACATTACCTCACGGTCGCAGGTCAACGTTCTCCATTCCCAACATTCCCATTTTCTAAATGACATAAGAACACATTAGAACCAAAACAAGGGGGGCATTACTATTAATACACATCTCTAATAATACTGGAAAATTTTGGGAAAAATTGAGAAAAAAGTTTTTAAAAAATGTTCTAACCGAAAATCAACGTCCTTTCCTTATTTCTTGTGATAAACATGTATTCCTGACTCAGCACATTATTTTGGATCTGACCACTTCTTCCAAGATTATGATGATTATGATGATCACATGGTTGATTTTTTACATGAATTATAACGTTATGACAACAAACGAACCAGAGCAAATTCAGATTGTTGTTGACAGATGTTGTCTAACAGCGCGTCAATCACTGCTCAGGGACACACTTACATTCTCCCTTGTGTGTGTGTGTGTGTGTGTGTGTGTGTGTGTGTGTGTGTGTGTGTGTGTGTGTGTGTGTGTGTGTGT
>NW_023265606.1:1930-2373 GCF_013103735.1 Etheostoma cragini
TGGGGGGGGGGGGATGAGAAGTTCTGGATCTGCACCATCCTGCTTACACCACCTTTTTACTACACCTCTTTATTCCTGTTTTTTGATTCTTGTGCATCTTTTGTTTTTATGCATTACGTTACATTATGCATTCGTTTTTATGTTTTTATTTAATCTTAATGCAAGAAAGTCATGACTGTTGTTTTGAGTCCAGAATGACGGGATTAAACTAAAGCAAATGTCCCACCTAGGGGGTCTCCTCCTCCCTTCCTTCACAGAGCCAATCAACACGTTCCACGGCATCCACCAGAACAACGACGAGCCAATCAGAGTGAGCTACCACCGCAACATCCACTACAACTCGGTGGTGAACCCCAACAAGGCCACGATCGGGGTCGGACTGGGCCTGCCCGCCTTCAAACCAGGGGTACCCACCACAGGCCTACAGACCATTAGGGGGGGGC